>NC_056743.1:1236534440-1236543924 GCF_019279795.1 Protopterus annectens | reverse complement strand
CCTACAGACCCAATTGTAAAATTTACCTTTGAAAAGGAGTATACCTGCATGTCTCACTACGGATTCACCTATGACCAAGACATTGGTTGAGGTGTTTTGCCTTAAGGGCTCAATGGGCGAGACACCAACACATTTGGTTTTTGTGTGTATTGGATTCTGTTGGGACAGTAATGTGTGGAAGGTTTACATTTAAGGAGGTCTCTGCTCTTTCAGTCAGCTTCTAATAAGAACCTCTGCGTATGTGGGTTTGTGTGTTGTGCACTTCATTTGTGGAGAGGTGAAGTGTATGTGCTGACAACCTGTGACATCTGGTTCATTACTAGACAGAGTGCATTTATTCTAGATTCATTGTGTACTTCATCTCTCACATATTGCATTAAGTTAAGAGTACATGGCTATCACTATACTTGAGGCAATAGAAACCTAGCTGTGTAAAAACACAAGTACCCTTAAGCATATTTAGATGGTCACTGTTAGAGCAATTTTGTGAGCAGCAATAACTGGGCCTGTATACAAGGGACATAGGTGCCACCCCAAAGGCTGAAATAGGCTCCCACTGCACGTGAAGCAGTACTCCTCAAGGACTCTGTTCAATGGCAACCTTGACTACTGGCTGGGTAACTGTACGGTTACCTCAGAGCTTGCATCTATGTCCTTCATGGACAGGGCCAACTGGTGCTGCTCACAAACACCTTCTAAAAACAACTGTCCAAGTACACTCAATAAGGGTACTTGTGTTTCTACACAGCTAGGCTTCTACACACCCTAGTGCTAGTAGCCTTATATGAACCCATATGCCTCTGCATGCCTCAGCTTGTTGTCCCCCACAGAACCTGCTGTCATCTACTGTAAGTTCACCTGCATTCTTGTACACATCATACTTGTGTACAGTGTTCTGTAGTCGTTACACTTGCATAGGTGTCCTGCTCTGACTGAAGGGGTGCGTGTGCAGGGGTGCATGTGTGTGAGCGCAGGAGTGCGTATGCGCAGGGGTGCGTGCATGTGCAGGGGGTGCATGTGTGTGTGCAGGGGGGGTGTGCACTGGTGCATGTACAGGGGTGTGTGTGTTTCTTGCTTGCACATGCCTACACATCCATTTCATGCAGGTCTCCCCAAACTCTCATCTCCCACATGGCCTGCCGATGTCATCTATTTTAAGTTCACCTGCAGTCATATTCAAATCAGATCTGTGCCATGTTCATTAACTACTGTGTTCTATAGGCTGTGTACTTGGGAAGGGGCTCTATTCTCACTGCAGTCAAGTGTGTGTGTGTGTGTGTGTGTGTGTGTGTGTGTGTGTGTGTGTGAGAGAGAGAGAGAGACTGAGAGCACTGTTGCTTGACATCACAGAAAGCTGGTGTCATTAGCTTATCACATTTTTGGCTATACAGTACTCCCACCAGGGCAGGGTCAGAGACTGGTCTGGGGGCCAGCCAGAAGTCACGTCATCCTATACAATAAAATTTACAGTGGCATGGCTTTTAATCTATCCACATACATCATAGCATGGTGTGTAGGCTCTGTTATCTTGCGGAGAAAGCCCAGTAGTCGCTCCAGCTGCTGTGCGTCTGTCTGTGAGGTACATGTAAAAAAGAGCATTACACTCCATTAGTGCTGTAATGCGGTTTGACTAGTGATGTCCACAGTCCTAAGAAATCAATATGATGTGCAAAACACAGGTTTTCAGTAGCAGTTTGGACACTTTATGGTCACAGTTCCGATTGCTATCTTAATGTGTTCCCAGAGCTTGCATCACTGGGTTTCTGCATAGCAGGGTCTATAGTCAATGGTGTGATTAACATGCAGCTCCACTTTTCAGATGAACATTACAAGCACAAATTTCTGCATTCATCTGTAGATTGAGTGCCTTTGTCACCATTCAGTTGTGTGCGTTAGCTCCTCCTGTACTACGTTATCACCATAGGTGGACTCAATGATTGCACACAATATGCAAGAATCAACAGACTTGGTAAGCCAAAGGCCATATACTTTAGCCTGAACCATCAAGAAATATAATGAAGGGACAAACACAGATCCCTGGGGGTTGCCAATGGCGACAGCTCTACTGGTGCAGGTTGATTCACCAAGTCACATGGTGTGTTCTCTCAGTAAGCCAACTGTTTACCTTTCAACTAACGCAAGGCTTAATACCCAGCTTGGATTTTTTTTTTTTTTTTTTTTTTTAAATCAGAGATACCTGCATGTGAGACTATCAAAACCCTAGGGCAGATCACAATAGGCAGTATGCAATACCTTACCTTACTCCAGGTCTATCGCACAGAATCAATGTGCTGTGACATCACAGATCACCTACAGCAAGATCAAGCACATACACATTCCTGATATAGTGGAATACATACCTCTCAACCTCTTAGTGCAAGATATCTGGACAAAGCCTAAATTTTTTTTTTGGGGGGTGGGGGTGGGCAGAGCCTCAAATAGGGACAGATTTTAAATATTGCTCTTATAAACTTAGAAAGTTGATACAATGATAGATTTTGTATTAGTATGTATTTTCTGAATGATAGGAAGCAACTCAAATGAATTTTATTTAGTGACTTCAATCCTCAGTAATTTGCCGGAAAAACAAATTTTAGGAGGGCCAGACCAAAAAGGAGGCAAAAATCTGGACATTCAGCAAAAATCTGTACAGTTGAGAGGTATGATGGAATGCACAGATTAACGCACCCTCCACACGACCTATATTTCTGTACAAGGGTGTACATCAACATGCATCCACCTGCACATGGGGACAGCATCTGATGCATGCATCTATACAGACATGCAGACTATGAGGTACACCAACATATGGCCCTCTTCTACATATATACTAGATATATTCCAGGTGTATGCAATAGACCTATGTGAGTTGTTACCACTACCTCAAAGGTCTGTTACATTTGATATCCTCACAGAGGTCAAGGGCATGCATGATGACAACAGTATCATCTTGTGGAGCTTGAACAGGTGTAGGCATATGACAAAGTTACACTGTGGTATTCAATCAAGACCATCACATCTGGCCAGATACTGTTATATCACCAAATGGTTAGACCAGTGTATAACGTATGTGGTGTCTCACTATGTTGAATTGTGTGATGGGACATATTTCAGGTCCCGTGATCAGGTCAGTGCATCAAGAGTGTCTGCTAGGTCCTTGCTTGCCCCTTAAAAGGTGGACATCACATATGACATACTGTATCCAAACAGCTGAAGGACTACAGCTTGTGGGCAATCATGGACTACAACCTGATATTAGAACATTACATACAGTACCAACACATACAACGGACTGCTGCCACAGCCATGACAACACCTGCACTGACGAAACACATGGAGAGATGTTTTGCATCAGGAAACAAGACAACACAAGTATAATGGGGACATCACACCCTAAAAAAATATGTATATGTATGCGACCCATTTCCTGGGGTAGAGAGTAAGTGGTATACCCACCAGCATCATACCTCAACTGTCTAGACTTTCACAGAACGTCCAGATTTTTGCCTCATTTTTGGTCTGTCCCCTTGCAGTTCTGTAGTAAAAATCACCAAGGACTGAAGTCACTAAATAGTGACAAATGAGTTTTAGACTTCATAGCCTTCAATAGCAACATCCTATGTTTGTAAGATCAATATTTAAAATCTGTCACTATTATTTTTGGCCTTTGTCCCCTCCCCCCCAATTATTTTAGACTTTGTCCAGCTTTCTTGCGTGAAGAGGTTGAGAGGTATAACCAGCATGTGGTCATAGTGCTGACTCCTTCCTTGACTGTAACACAAGTACTGGGTAAGTTAAGGACATGCACAGAGGGCATACCGATGGCATGGTTCCCAGCCTTCTTCAAAAAAAAAAAAATAAGAGTATAATCCACCCTTGTCCATGCATTTTACATGTTTCAGTAATGTAGAACAGAGCCACCTTTGACATACTGCCCTGTCACACAACTTACTGTCCATACCTAGGTATTCTATGGAATGTACAGGACTTTCTGATGGTACAGAATACCAATCAAGTTGTTACGCCAGATGCATGTATGCTACCTGTTCACCTTATGCACAAACTGCATTCATCGGAGTTTGACATTAAATGGCCTATATAATTTGTGACGGTGTGAATTGTGCCATTGATATTCTATGCACACAAGGCAACTAGCCTACAGCGCACCCATACTGTCACATACAGGTATAGCAGTGTTCTTCCTGACACCTCCTGCAGATATTACAGCATCAGGACTGTGTGGATGGATGGATCATACTAGTTGTTCAGAGGTATGGGGTCAGTGGTGGTATTATTGAGATATTGTCCATGATTGTGGTTGGTTCTTGTAATGTTTGCCATAATCCTTTCCCTGTGGTCACCATGCTGGAGACCTCTGCTGAGGGTACACTCATTCTGGTATATCATTTTTCACAGCTTCCCAATATGCACCCTACTTCAACTGTAGGTCAGATCCTTGATGGATGTCCTCTGCATTATTCATCAAAGTATGCTCATCTCGCACACACATCCTCCCCATTGTTACGTCACCTTGTGCGACAGAACGCATTTTCACTCTACAGTCCATACTGTACCATATAACTGTGTTTGGTGTTGCTGCTGCAATCATCATCCACTGATATGCCCTCTAGTGTACATGCAGGAGTTTCACATGTACTCTTTCCCTGTGTTCACTCCTGCAATTCATCTGTGTCCCCATTCAATACACACTTCCCCATGTGATCATTTTACATGGCAGTCCCATGTCCTGTTACAAATCATTAACTCATCATTACAGAACAGCAGGAATGGGATCTCACAACACTCTGCACTGCAGGTACACTGTCCTGTAATGTGTTTGGACCATATATTTCACATTCATATCTCCCAACTGCCACAGATGCTTTTCTCATCGAATATGTGGCTTTCTACCATATCACTAGGATGATCTCTGGACTGCGGAGACTTCAATAGTACAGATATTTAGGTGCATACCTCTCAGCCGTCCTGAGAACAGGTAGCTTACATCCTTCTAGGTTGGGAACTGCTGACTGAGGGCTCAATGTCTGTTATTCTAAAAGTGTATTAATTCTGGTTTAAGCACTTGGCCTTTCAGGCTAGTTATTTTACATTAAGAGGGTTTGTGGTCTGCACTCTTGTGGGAGGAGAGGCTGGACTCTGCCCTTCTGAGCTGGGAATTTCTGGTTAAAGGCTTATAGTGCATGCATATCTGAACTGCTTCTTACCGAAGTTGGTGAGCCTTGTTTGCTGTGGCATAGACTGGATTCGGGCCTGCTGGATCTAGCTTTGTTTGTGCAACTTGAGCACTAATCCAGACATTCTCTAAAGTATTCAATTGTATTTATTACTGCTTGGTTGTAACTTGATTAAAGTGCAGCTATCATTCTAAGTCTTTTGGATTAAGCACTTGGGCTTCAGACCAGTTGTTTTACATTAGGAAGGTTTGTGGCAAGCACTGTGGTGGCAGGACAGGTAGCTTTCATTCTTCTAAGTTGGGAACTGCTGATTGAGCCCAGTGTCCAAGGGTATTAGTTCTGGTTTAGGCACTTGGGCTTCAGGCCAGTTATTTTACATTAAGAAGGTTCGTGGACTGCACTCTTGTGGGAGAAGAGGCTGGACTCTGCCCTTCTGAGCTGGGAATTTCTGGTTAAAGGTTTATAGTGCCTGAATATTTGAACTGTATCTTACTGAAATTGGTACACCTCGTTTGCTCTAGCATAGACTAGATCCAGGCCTGCTGAATCTAGCTTTGTTTATATGCTTGTTGTTTGTTTGCTTGTTATTTCCCTCGAAGCTAATTCCACCTAATATGCGGCTTCTCAGCGCTTCTGTGGATCACTAGTGATATCTGCATTGCTTACTGTACTAGTTCCTTGTTTCACTTGAAAGAAAGTTACTGTTTATCATTTTTGCATTTAGTTACTTGCAACACATTGCACTCAAGTTACCTGGCACTTGCTCACTAAAGCAATTATATAAGTCAGCACTAAAAATTAAAAGCACTACACACCCTCACTCCCCACTGGCCCTTGTTTTCAATTAAGGAATTCCCAATATTATTCTAGCATGTCCAAGGGTCAGTTGTCAATCTCCTCTCCGGTCCAGCTGGTGAATCTGGGAATCTTGAGGCAATGTTATAACTGCCTCATGTACACAGACAACCCTCTCCTCCTCCCACAACACAAATACTTGCGAGAGATGCAGCTATTTAGCCAAACTGGAGGCTGAGCTCTCTCAACTCAGGACTGGCAAGACCAGACAGGAGGAGAAGGCAACTACACACACCACAAAATCAGCCTCACATAATGCTACCACACCAATGAATCAAACACATAAACACACAAAGACATACTCGGAGGCCCTGAGTAAAAATTTACCTAAACAGCAGAGGCCTCCAAAGCAGACACCCAAACAACTGCTACCTCAAGACACCTCACAAGCAACACATAAACCACAAAAGCAGTGTGCAAAGCAGTCACAGCCCTTAAGGCCAAATACAACACCAAACATACTTGTCATAGGTGACTCCATAGTCAGACACACTGACGTCCCACTCACCAGGCTGAACAAGGAGAGGGTCACAGTAAGCTGCCTATCGGGCGCTAGAATCCGCCACATAACACAAGCACTCTGGTCACTCCACGGCAAGTACAAATATGACACAGTCATTGTCCATGCTGGTGTGAACGACCTGAGACGTACCTCCCTGGACTACATGAAGATACAGAGGAGCTCTCTGATTATGGAGCCCAGGCAGGTATGACCCTGACCCTGAGCAGTATCCTTCCTTCACCAAGAATGATGCCACAATATAGAGACAAGATGATCAGCTTTAACAATTGGCTTAATGTCTGGTGTCATTCAAAGGGGATCCAGTAAAACCAAGAAAAAGTCCCAAAAAATAAAATAAACACAGTCCACGTAAAGGCAAGACAACACGGCAATGATAACAGCAAAAAAAGAATGAATGTCAATTTTTTGGACATTTCCCTCAAATGGGATTTCGAGGAAAACAGACTACACAGTTGCATTTACCGGAAAACGACATTCAACAATGGGTACTTACATTACAAAAGTGGGCACCCCAAGTATATAACTAACAATATTCCCAGAGGGCAATTTATTCGAGCAAGCCGCATGACCTCTAAGGGTGCGGACTTGACCCACGAATTTGCCTTTATCACCTCCCTATTTATTAACAGGGGTTATGACCAATCCATCCTTGGTAGCACCAGGGCGGATATTTGGTCCAAAAGGGACAACAAATATTTTCCACTGTTAAATCTGAAAAATGACGATGTGGATTTTTCTTTTAGGAACGACACGGACAAGGAGATGAATGCTAATTTAATTTGTTCCTTGGAGATGAGCTCAGACTGTCGGGACATTCAAAATATTATTAGTAAAAACTGGGGAATTATTAAAGGCAATAAGGACATTTTCCATATTTTGGGAGAAAAACCTACTTTTGTTCAAAAAAATGGTTTTAACCTAAAACGGATTTTGGAAAATCAACAGAGTAAGACCTTTAATTTAGGGTCCCATAAGAGAGGAATGCATACTTGCAACCAATGTAACATCTGTCGTTTTATCTCCACGGGACCTTACATTTCAGTTAGCACTTTTAATAGGACCCTGGAGGTCCCAGGTTATGTGAACTGTAGTACTAGTGGAGTCATTTACATCGCCCTATGTTCAACCTGTACTGCATTCTACATAGGGATGACCACCAGGGAGCTTAAAATTCGAATCAGGGAACATTTATATTCTATTAAATCTAAAGATGAAAAGAATGCCTTGTTTAAGCATTCATTAGTTTGTCCATCTTTTAGTAAATTTTTATTTTCAGTATTAGAAGTGGGTCAGAAGGACCTGAGGGAAGGTGACTTTAAAAACTATCTCTTGCAAAGGGAAACACACTGGCAGATAAAATTAAAATCTGACATTGCCCCAGGTCTCAACGAGACAATTAATATCAAGTGTTATTTAAAACAGCGTAAATTAAATGTAAATAAAGCTGGAGGTTTAATTTACTCTCACTTCACTTAGGTATGAATTATAAAGGTCCAAATTAATTGATGTTTTTTGTGGTTTTTAAAAAATATAGTTGTTTTAAACTGTTTTTGGGAAGTTTATTACTTAATTGTTTAATTAATCACATGATTTTATTGCAGTATTTAAGAGAAAGCTTTTGGTACATGTGTTTATTCTGAGGAAGTTTGTTACGAAAGCGGATAATAAACTAGTATACACTATTTTTTTGCTGTTATCATTGCCGTGTTGTCTTGCCTTTACGTGAAAGGGGATCCAGTGTCTGTCTGCCTGGGATGACATGCTTGACAAGCCACGCTGCTTCGCAAGGGACGGCTTGCACCGGTCACCCCTGGGATTCCGGATATTGGCAAAGGCTCTTGCCACCCCCATAGTGCCTTTTTTAGGCAAGGCTCAAATTCTAAACCTACCACCCTAGAAAACAAAAATGGGAAGAAACTGAGGGTAATGCTGCTCAATGCCAGAAGTCTAAATCTCAAAATGCACGCACTCGAGGCCCTTCTCAGTATGGAGAACATCGATGTCTGTGCTGTAACTGAAACCTGGTTCAAGGCTCCTGAGAGCACCCCGGCACTATTAGGTTTTACCTCATATCATGCGTTCCGGCCCCAAAACACAGACCACACCACAAAAGGAGGGTGTATCCATATTCATAAAGGATACCCACACCTCCAGGTTGGTGGCAACGCATGAAGCTCGGAAACCATCCAGGTGCAACTAACCATAGGCAAAACTGCTCTACAAATTGTAGCATGCTACAGGCCACCCTCTCAAACTCAGGAACCCCACACAGCCTTCCTGAAGACACTGGAGGGTATAAATGTATCTCCAAACACCATCATATTGGGTGACTTCAACTACCGAATATAGACTGGGAACATTACTCAAGCCCTAACTTTCTAGCCCAACGGTTCCTGGAGTTCATAAATTCAAATGCCATGGAACAGCTAGTCACTGTCCCCACGAGAGGAGAAAATATACTAGATCTCATTATCACAAACATGGGGACAAAATGCTCCACACCGGAAGTATATCCCTCATTGGTGAGATCTGATCATAAACTAATCTCACTGGAAATCCACATCCAGCCCCCACCCCAAACAAAAAAGACCAGTGAAGAACTTCTCTAAAGCAAACTTCACACTACTCAAGACTGGTGTGGTATCCTTCAAGGCCCCTGAGCCAGTGGAAACCACAACCAAAGCTGCGGAAGCCCTTACAAATGCCTTCTATGAACACCTCCAGGACTGCATGGATCAGGCAATCCCAAATAAAACCAAGACTCTTTCCACAAAGGGCAAACATCCAGTCTGGTGGACCCTAGCCATTAACAAACTTTACAATAAGAGGAGAAAGCTATTACATGATGGAACAAAATCCATAAAAGGGAAGCCACCCCTGATCATTATTAGTAAAAAAATACGAGCACTCA
>NC_056743.1:1236461940-1236526940 GCF_019279795.1 Protopterus annectens | reverse complement strand
TAAGAGTCTCGCGCCTGGTATCTGGAACCCTTAGGGCATCTGGATTTGCCCCTTTGAGCTCTGTCTGACATAGGAAAGGACCAATTTTTTGTAGGCCAGTGTCTACTGAATCTGAGTGTCTGCACTTGTAAAAAGTCTTAAACAGTTTGCATAGACTTGGCTTTGTCTTCCATTTTCTTTAAAACCTCTTCTGCCTTAATACCAAACAGAGAATCATGCTGTAAAGGTGAATCTTGCAATTTAGCTTTAACATGGTTAGGCAAATTTTGTTCCTTTAACCAGGCATGCCTCCTAATCACAGATCCAGTAACTGCGGCCCTGCAGGAGGCCTCTAAAGAATCAAAACCACTTTGCAAAGTATGCTTTCCAACTTGTTCAGCTGCATGCAATAATTCATGCAATTCTTTATTTTCTGCACATTCTGAAATAAACATTTTCTGTTTCAGCAATCCCATAACATGTTGTTGGTACTTAAGCATATGAAATTGACAGTTTAAGGCCCTGACTGCCAAGGTTGCATATGTATAAACCTTTTTCCCCCCATCTGTCCAGTGCCCTTGAATCCCTGTCAGAGGGGGTAGGGTTTTTTGCTGTTGAAGCCTTAACTCCCTTTGGACCCTGTGAAATAGTTTCAGGATCAGCAACAGGGTTCCTAAATAAAAATTTGTGAGTCAAGGACCCTGTAATATCGGTCAGGCTTACTGGGAGCCGGAGGTAAGGAGTCAGGGGTCAAGCTTGACTCCGAAAACACATCATCCACATTGTCTAAAACAGGGGGAATGGCTAAATGCTTGTGCTGAGGGAGAAGGAGGAAATCCCGGAGCCTCTTTTTTGATTCTGAGAAGTCTCAACTCTCCCAGTGAAAATGCTCACTCAAAGTATGCAAGGTTTCTCCAAATGAATAATCCTCAGGAGGAGATGCAGATGGAATAGACTCCTCAGCATTAGAATCCTCCTAGGAGAGGTATTGATAATTCCTGATCAGAAGAGGAATCAGAGGAAATAGAAACCTGATCTGAAAATTCATATCAGTGTCTTGGCCTAGGCCTCTTATCTGGAGGGGGATGGGTAACCCTGATCAAGGTAATAAGGTCTTCAGCCATTTTGATGATTTCTTTTTAGGCATGGAGGCCTGTGCAAGTGGCTCATGTGTAGATTTTTTTGTTTTAGAAGTTGCTTGTTTGATTTTGCAGCTGTCGGTTTGATGTACAAATGCTGAGGTCAGAATACACCCTCAGAAACCGGTGCCTGCTCAGTGGCTCTGGACCCATCCGAGGGAGATATATCCATCGGTCCAATACCTTGAGCATCTTGCGGCATGCCGGACTCCACATGGGTATCGGAGGCCTGTGACCCGAAGCTATCAGGGGCTGCGAAGGCCCCTCACTGAGTACCGGTGACTGGCTTAGGAGAAGCTTAGTCAGTTATGGATCTCGACTGCCTTTCTCTGTCCTTTTCTTTGCGTTTTTTTTTTTTTTTTTTTTTATGTACTCCGGTAGTCTGATTGCTATCAGACGACATTTCTGGGTAGTTAAATCGGTTTCCAAAATATTATGATGCAAAAATATACAGATGTTTAGTGCGTTGGTTAAATCTAGCACAAAACAGACAGCCAGGCACGTTGTGATCAGGGCCTAGGCAAGGAATACAGTATAAATGGAAATCCTTATGAGGTATTTGCTTCCCACAAGTAACACAATTAACTTTTTCTGACTTCAGCAAAAAGCAAGAAGAAAAAAAAAAAGTTTCTCCAATGGGGTACTTAGCTTTAGTGAAGACTTCGGTTCTGAAACTCAAACTCTAATATTACAGTAGTCGGCCAACCGGCACTTGCGAAATGCTTCTGCTTCGGGCACCGCGCGGCAAGAAAGATGGAAGAAAATGGCATCAGCTGCATGTTTTATACCCCTCATGTCATGGAAGAGAAGACCGCAACCGACGCAGGACCCAAGACTTTGGAATTCAGGCCAACTGAGGGCAACCTGCCAGATTACCCAAATGCAAGGACTGCAAAAGTGAAACACTAACATCTGATCCCTTTAGGACTGCACTCATGACTGGTCGGCAGTCTGACTTGGAGTCTACTACTGTCACACTGTTCCGAGAGCTAATTTGCAACTCACCTAGTGATACAGGGGTTGATGCCTAGTTTGGTGAGTTAATCAATAATTCCAGAGTGAGAAATGGTATCAAAGGCCTTGGCCAGATCAAGGTAGGCTGTATGCACTGCCTTACTTTTCACAGCCCTGGTGAGAGACTCAAAGAAGTCAACCAGGTTGAGCAGGCATGATCTCCCTTTCACAAAGCCAAATTGTGTGGAGTCTAGAGTTGGGAGATTTCCTATATCTCTGTTAATCAGGTCCACAGCTTTACACATATCAGACTAGTCAGGCTAATGTGGCAATAATTCCCAGGGTCTGTAGTTGCTCCCCCTTTATGGAGAGGGATGACTGTAGCAGTGCACCATTTAGTAGGTACAAAGCCCGAGGTGAGGCTGGGACTGAACGGGGCACACAGATGTGGTGCCAGACCACTTTGTAGCTCATGTAAAACCCAGCCAGGATAATAACAGGTTCCATGGAAGCTGTATTCTTGGCCTAGGACAATGCAGCTTTAACCTGTGCTACAGTAATGCTGGGTGCCTGGCATTCCTCCGGTATTGTGATTGGTCCTTTAGAGGAGGGGTGGAGAGGGCTTAAAAGTTGGCACAATCTGTCAGCCAGTATGTTGGCAATATCTGTTGGCTCAGTATAAGAGGTACCATTGTGCAGTAACTCAGAGCAAATCTGGATATTGCTGTGGAGGTTCTTGATGCGACTATAGAAGGCTTTGTGATTCTGCCTCAATTATGCCTTCATAGCTGGCTCTAGAGAATTTGATGAGAGACCTCAACTATTTGTTGAGGCTAATAAGGGAGTTTTTCCAGTCTTAGGGCTTCACCTTTTCTGCAAGTTTCTTCCTTCTGTTGTAGAGTTTATTAAAGCCAGATTGGCTTCCTTGTTTGGAGGAGAGCATCTTGGTTCTGTTGGGTATGGCTAGTTCCATCATGTCTGCACAGTGCATTGGTGTAGGATTCGGCAGTCATGCTATTTTCCATTGGCATGGATGTCGAGAAGTTTTTTTAAGATGGTTACCTTTGCAGGGGGTGTGGGTGAGATGTGGATTTTTATGGTGATTAGTTTATGGTCAGATCTGACCAGGGAGGGATTTACTACTGGTATAGAGCAATGGTTGCCCATGTTAGCAATAATCAGGTCAAGAATGGTGCTTCCTCTAGTGGGGGTCAAAATGAGCTGGTCCAGGGCACTGGAACTGAATTCCAGGAAGCACTGTGCCAGTGTATTGGTGTTAGAGTAGTTCTTCCAGTTGGAGGGTAGTTGAAATCTCCTAGTAGGAGTGTGTTGGGTTGGACCTTGATAGATTCCAGGGTGCTTAGGAACATGGAGAGAGTCTAGCGACATGGTTGGGGACCTATAGCAAGCTATGACCTGGATCGCCATCTTACCCAATGTTAGTTGTACCCAAAGTACCTCAGATGTGTTATGCTGGGCTACTAGTCTGGAGGTGTGCATATCCTTTATGAATATGGAGACAACGCCTTTGGAGCAATGGTCCATGTTTCGAGACGAAAGGTGTGGAATGAGTTATAGTCTGGTAGCTCAGCAGTGCTTCCTGCCGCTTTAAACCAAGTCTCCGTTACAGCACAAATGTTTATGTTCTCCATTTTGAGGAGTGCTTCGAGCAGCTGCATCTTTAGATTTAGACCTAGTGTTGAGCAGAATGACCCTCAGATTGCATTCATTTAAAGCCATTACAGTAGTAATTTGGTCTTTGGAACATTGCCTAAAAAAGGCACTATAGGGATGGCAAGAGCCTTAGCCAGTACAGAGGTGACAAATGCAGGCCATCTCTGGCAAAGCATCGAGGTCCGTCAATTATGTCGTCCCAAGCGGACAGAATGGATCCCCTTAGAATAATTCCAAAAACTAAGCCAATTGTTGGTCAATCATTTTTTGTTTGTACTGTGGTATCATTCTGGGCGACTGTAGGATACTGCTCAGGGCTAGTACCTGCCTGGGCCACATAATCCAAAAGTTCCACCATGTCTCTTTTCATGTAGTCCAGGGAGGTGCGTCTCAGGTCATTCACACCCACATGGACAGTGACAGTCATACTTGTAGTGGAGTGACCTGAGTGCATGTGTTGTGTGTCCGATTCTGGCACCTGATAGACAGCTGACTTACTAGGTTGAATATGGAAAGGGTGAGTGGGATCTGTGTGCCTCACTATTGAGTCATCTATAATTAGTGTATTGGGCAAGGTATTTAGGCTTAGGTTGAGGGGCACACTGTGGAGGTGAGCTGTGTGTCCTGTGGTTTGTGCTTTGTTGTGGTGGTAGAGTGCTTTTCTGTCTTGGAGGTCTCTACTGTTTGGGTAAATTTCCATTGAGAGCCTCTGCAAAGGTGGGTGTGTGGTTTGTGTTATGTGAAAGATGTGATGGTGGGTGTTCTGTAGGGCTGTTCTATGTGGTGTGGTGCAGGTGTTGACCTTCGTCTCTTGACCAGCTAGTCCGGTCTTGGCTGGAGACTGTGTGGCTTCCAATCTGGTGATATAAGTGCATCCCTTACAAGTTTGAGTGTTGGGAGTTAAGAGGAGAGGGTTGTCTGTGTACATGAGGCAGTTGCTACACTGCCTCGGGATGCCCAAGTGCACCAGGTTAATAGGAGAAAGCACAGGGAACTGCCCTTTAATCATGCCAGGAGGTGTGGTCATAACTACTAAGTACTGGAGCTACTTCCGTGAACTAGTGCTGATGGCACTTGTGTGGTACAATAATTACTACAAAAACCTGTTGATGTGCAAAGACGTGCAAAGCAATTAAGCTATTTGAAGTGCAAGAGAGAAAGAACTAGCAAGACTCTAGAGAAAAACTGAAGAGCAGACTTTCCGACACCAATAATACTCAGCTCTGCACCACTAGGCGGTGCTTAAACAAGTGTAAAACCATGCAAACATGGGCTTTTACACCAGAAAGTTGAAAGGGATGAGAAAACCTGCCCAAATGGCTAATAAACTACAATTTATGGGCCAGAAACCACTCCTCTTGTGGTAGACAGGCTACCACTCCCACTGATGAGCTAGAAGGCTTCTGTCCAATACAGAAAGGTGGAGGTGGGGGGGGCTCAGAAGGTTGCAAACAGTCCAGGATACATCAAATCTGCATCTGGAACAGACTAGTTACAGGAAAGGCAAGAAACAAGCTTAGAACTTACAGAAAAGCAGCTAAAACAGCAGTAAAAATTCAAATGCAGTGCAAGCTATCACACGTGTGTAGTAGTATTAAAGCAAATACAGTTTAAAATAAACGCAATTAAAAGACTAAAAACAAGTGCAGAAAGTAAATTAGGAGAAAAATCAAAATGGAGGCAGTTAGTATCAGAAAACAATGCCAGTGCACACGTACACACACACACACGTATGCGTCCACACACGTATGCGTCCACACACACACACACACACACACACACACACACACACGCGCCCACACACACACACACGCGCCCACACACACACACACGCGCCCACACACACACACACGGCGCCCACACACACACACACACGTAGGAGACCACACACACACACACACACACACACGTATGCGTCCACACACACACACACACACACGTATGCGTCCACACACACACACACACACACGTATGCGTCCACACACACACACACACACGTATGCGTCCACACACACACACACACACACACACACACACACACACACACACACGTATGCGTCCACACACACACACACACACGTATGCGTCCACACACACACACGTATGCGTCCACACACACACACACACACACACACACGTATGCGTCCACACACACACACACACACGTATGCGTCCACACACACACACACACGTATGCGTCCACACACACACACACACACGTATGCGTCCACACACACACACACGTATGCGTCCACACACACACACACACGTATGCGTCCACACACACACACACGTATGCGTCCACACACACACACACACACGTATGCGTCCACACACACACACACACACACACGTATGCGTCCACACACACACACACACGTATGCGTCCACACACACACACACACACGTATGCGTCCACACACACACACACCCATGCGTCCACACACACACACACCCATGCGTCCACACACACACACACACCCATGCGTCCACACACACACACACACACACACAAACACACCCCACACACACAAACACACCCCACACTACACACACCCCACACTACACACACCCCACACTACACACACCCCACACTACACACACCCCACACTACACACACCCCACACACTACACACATATATACATACATACATACATACATATATACATACACATAAATAAATCCAGTCAAGCAAAAAATTAAGACCGTGCAGAACTCTGAACAGTTAAAAAGTCCCAAAATAAATACTTATCAGCTCTATATTTCCAGATTGTCTGAGAAGCACACTCAGAACACAAGGAGATTCTATCTATGAAAGTACAACACAGAAAATACACCTCAGGCAATGACAAACAGTTGGGATGGGTTGGCTCAACAATCCCTCCCCCCCAAAACTAGCTTCTGAGCTACCCTGAGAAACAAAGTGCAGACAACAAAGGATAGAAACAATACAGCAAATATATAAATAAAGCAAATACAACAGTGCTGAGTTGCAAAAAGTGTACTTACCAGTTTGGAATGTAAGATGGGAACTCTGCTCGACAGAAGAATTTAACTCTCTGCTATATCAGCTCTGTACAAATACACAGAAATGCAGTGCTCTGAATACTTGGATGACTTGGGAAGAGCAGGGTTTGATGAGGGTTTGTCCACAAAAACCCTAAATATAAAATAACTGGCCTGAAGCACAAGTGCTAAAACCAAAACTAAGACCCATAGAATAGCGGACAAATTTAATCAGGCTACTAACAAGCAGCAATAAGTGCAGAATAAGAGCACACAGAACAGCAAACTAAGGTAATAAAGCAGAAAAGTTACAGTAAGAGCAGCTGAATAAAAGTTTTTTTTTTTGCTAGTGGAGAGGGATGGAATACAGCACAATTAAGAGACTACAGGGGTTGTCCTTCTTAAATGCTCTCTATACACAGTGGTTAGAGCAGAGGAGATGGGACTGGTAGGAATGCCTGAAATCAAAATATGATCTCAATGTACTCAGTGAGAGTGAGCAAATGAGATTGACTCAGGAGGAGTGTTCAAACACAAATTTAAAGGAGGGGCAGGCAATTCCAAAACCAAGATTAATACCACAACAAGAACAGGGAGGGAGGGTGAGAAACCAAAGTACAGTTGTGTACACTGAAATGTAGATACTGAGTGTATTCACTGTTGCAGTCATTACATGTGGGTTATCTGCTTGCAGGTAGCCCTCAGTCGGCCTGATTAACAAAGTCTTGGGTCCTGTGTCAGATGCTGTCCCCTTCTTCCATGACGTCAGGTCGTCAGGGGTATAAATCATGCAGCAGATGCCATTACATCAGTTTTTCTTGTCCCAGATGTCAGGTGCCCCTCTAATGGGGAGCAAATAAATAAAAGGTACAATGATATACCTCCAGCAAAAAAAGCAAATACACCAAAAACGCTGTTAAGCATAGTAAAGGAAAGGAGAGGAATAGCTAAAAGAAGTTAGGGTGCTGGAGGGAGGGTAACCAGGACTGCAACAGTGAATACAATCCAACATCTACATTTATGGTAAGTGTAGACAACTGTATTATGTCCCTCATGTTTCACTGTTGTGTTGGGAATCTACCCAAATGTAATGACTGCTATGGTTGGGAGGAGGAATTTAGATAGCAATAGGACCAGCTATAAGGCCCTGCAAGACTGCACTGGCAAAGCCAGCTCTGGATTTAGAGAAAATTGGCAAATGATAATGCTTGGTTAAAGTATGTACAGAACTCCAAGTAGCCGCTTCTAGGATGTCCCTGGTAGGGACGCCTCTGAGAAAGGCTGTAGAGGTAAGATGCAGCCCTGCTGGAGTGAGGTCCGATCCCTGGGGGATAGGTTTTCCATGGTGCTTATAGCATAAATGAATGCAATGGCCTATCCATTTAGAAATGGTTTGCTTTGAAATAGCCTTCCCCTCTGCCCCTGCAGCAAATGCTACCAGCAGTTCAGATTTCCTTTGAGGTTTAGTCCTGTCCAAGTAGAATCTGAGTTGTCTGTGCACATCTAAGAATGCAGTATCCATTCCCCCTTTGTTCTGTGGATTGAGAAAGAAGGCTGGCAGATGAATAGACTGATTAAGAGCCACACTGGATAACACCTTGGGCATGAAGGATGGATTGGTTCTGAGGGACACCCTGTCCACATGAAAAATGTTGAAAGGTTCCACTGCCATAAGGGCCTGTAATTCTGATACCTTTCTAGCTGAAGTGATTGCTAAAAGGAAATTTATAGCATTTATAAGTGTTTACTGTATCTGTTTCTGCTTGTTTTCTGAGAAAAAAAAAAAACAAAAAAATATCTCTTGTTTTCCCGCCTTACTAAGCTAGAATAGTCCAGTTTCAGAGCTTGCTGATCCCTGGGCTTTGTTTGCAGTTCCTGTTACTGAATCTTTACCTAATTTGGAACAGAGGAGGTTCCCTTGCTTACCAGTGGGAGTGGGAAGCATTGAGCTGCCTGTTGGTCCAGTTTTGTGAGGTTTCAGCCAGTAACTTATAGTTTATTGGTCGTTTTGGGCCAGTTCCTAGCTTCTTTCAGCCCCCTGATATAAAAAACGCTAAACGCTTGGCGATTTAAGCTTGAGTTTGCGTGAGCTGCTACTGTTGCACACTAGGGCAGTGCCGGTTAAGCAGATTTAAACTATTAGGGCTACCTAAATTACACTCTTCAAATTTTCCCTTAAAACTACCTTCCTCGAACTATACTACTGATCTAATCAGCGTATCCTATAACTAAAAGATCATCTCTACTTGACTCCAAGTAGACTATTCTCTATCTGTTAAACCTAGCACTTGCTCCTACAGTACTTATTACCTTGATACGGCACTCTTGTCATAGATAGTACCCCAAAAAGGCAACCCCCCATTTCTCGGTCACCCACATCCCCGAATCTTTTTAAAGTTTTTGTCTATCCTTCTAGCATGTCGAGGGATCAGTTGCTAGTGTCCTCTCCTGCTCAGCTGGTGAACCTGGGAATATTGAGGCAATGTTACAATTGCCTCATGTACACAGACAACCCTCTCCTCCTCCCACAAAACACAAATACATGCGAGAGATGCAACTATACGGCCAAACTGGAGGCTGAGCTCTCTCAACATAGGACTGGCAAGACCAGTCAGGAGGAGAAGGTTACCACACACACTATAGACCCAGTCTCACATAGTACCATTACAACCTCAAATCATACACATAAACACACAAAGACATACTCGGAGGCTCTGATCAAAAATCTACCAAAACAGCAGAGGCCACCAAAGCAGACACCCAAACAACCACCACCTCAGAACACAACACCTGCAACACATAGACCTCACAGTCAGAGTGTCAAACAGTCACAGCCCTTAAGGCCAAACACAATGCCAGACACACTAGTCATTGGTGACTCCATAGTCAGACACACTGACGTCCCGCTCACCAGACTGAGTAAGGAGAAGATCACAGTAAGCTGTCTGTCGGGCGCTAGAATCAGCCACATAATGCAAGCACTCAGGTCTCTCAACAGCAGGTACAAATATGACTCAGTCATTGTCCACGCTGGTGTAAACGACCTGAGACGTACCTCCTTGGACTACATGAAGAGAGACATTGAGGAGCTCTCTGATTATGTAGCCCAGGCAGGTATGACCCTGACCTTGAGCAGTATCCTACCTTCACCAAGAATGATGCCACAATACAGAGATAAGATGATCAGCTTTAACAATTGGCTTAAACACTGGTGTCATTCAAAGGGGATCCAGTATCTGTCTGCCTGGGATGACATGCTGGACAAGCCACGCTGCTTCGCAAGGGACGGCTTGCACCTGTCACCCCTGGGATTCCGGATATTGGCAAAGGCTCTTGCCACCCCCATAGTGCCTTTTTTAGGCAAGGCTCAAATTCTAAACCTACCACCCTAGAACACAAAAAAGGAAAAAAACTAAGGGTAATGCTGCTCAATGCCAGAAGTCTAAATCTCAAAATGCATGGACTCGAGGCCCTTCTCAGTATGGAGAACATCGATGTCTGTGCTGTGACAGAAACCTGGTTCAAGGCTCCTGAGAGCACCCCAGCGCTATCAGGTTTTACCTCATATCATGCGTTCCGGCCCCAAAATCCGGACAATACCAAGAAAGGAGGAGGGGTATCCATATTCATCAAGGACACCCACACCTCAAGACTGGTGGCAACGCATGATGCATCGGAGACCATCCAGGTGCAATTAACCGTAGGCAAGACTGCTCTGCAAATTGTAGCATGTTACAGGCCACCTCACAAACTCAGGAACCTCACATGGCCTTCCTGAAAACACTAGAGGGATAAATGTATCACCAAACACCATCATACTAGGTGACTTCAATTACCCTAATATAGACTGGGAACACTACTCAAGCCCAAACACCCTAGCCCAAAAGTTCCTGGAATTCATAAACTCAAATGCCATGGAACAACTAGTCACCATCCCCACAAGAGGAGATAACATACTTGATCTCATCACCACGAACATGGGAGCACAATGTTCAACAGGCGAAGTACACCCCTCACTGGTGAGATCACATCACAAACTAATCTCGCTGGAGGTCCTCATCCCACCCCACCTGAAATAAAAAGACCACAGTAAAGAACTTCTCAAAAGCCGACTTCACACTTCTAAAGACTAGTGTGGTCTCCTTTAAGGCCCCTGAACCGCGGAAAACAGTACTCAAGCCGCTGAATCACTTACAAATGCCTTCTACCAGCACCTGCAGGACTGCATGGATAAGGCAATCCCAAGCAAAACAAAGACTCTTTGTACCAAAGGCAAGCGTCCAGTCTGGTGGACCCCAGCCATAAACAAACTCTACAACAAAAGGAGGAAGCTACTACAAGATAGAGCAAAATCCTTAAAAGGTAAGACACCCTTGATCACTATAAGTAAAAACTAAGAGCTCTCATAAAATCATCCAAATCAAATTTGAGAGAAAAATAGCTAAAGACTCAAAAGACAATCATAAGGCCTTCTTTAGCTATGTTAGAAACCTAGGAGGAAACTCCCAGATATGCTCAGAACTAGTTCAAAATGATGTGAAGATTACTGATCCTACAGACATTGCCAACATACTGGCTGACAGGTTCAGTGCAAACTTCTCCCCTCCCCAAAAGGAGAGATATCTATACCAAACGATTGCAGCCCCCAAACATCTCCAGCGCCCAAGTGAGAACTGCTCTCTCCAAAGCAAAAACACAGCATCCATGGGACCTGATGGTGTCCCCGGCTGTGTGCTCCACGAACTCAATGAGGAATTAAACCCACAGCTAGGACAGCTGTTTAATCAAAGTCTTACCTCTGGATACGCACAGGAGTGGCGCACTGCAACTGTGGTCCCACTTCACAAAGGCGGTGCCTCCACCGACCCTGGAAATTACCGCCCATTAGCTTGACAAGCCTTATCTGCAAAGCCATGGAGAGGATCATAATGGACCTCATAAATAAAGACATAGGGAATTTGCAGACTTTGGATCCAACCCAGTTTGGCTTTGTCAAAGGCAGATCATGCCTTTTAAACTTGGTTGACTTTTTCAAACAGTCCCCAAAGCCATTGGTGCGGGAAACGCAGTCCATACAGCCTACCTCGATCTGGCTGAGGCCTTGATACAATACCCCACTCGGGTATCATTGAAAAACTCATCAGCTTAAATGTTAACCCATACATCACAAGATGGGTTGCAAACTGGCTGAGTGACAGAACCCACAGGGTCAGAGTTGCTGGCGCCATGTCAGACTCAAAGCCTGTCACAAGTGGTGGCCCACAGGGCTCAGTCCTGGGCCCACTCTTGTTTGGCATCTACTTTTCCAGTACAAGCAAACACAGGAGGGTTATGGCTGACAAAGTTTGCAGATGACTGCAAACTGGGCCATAGTAGAAAACACATCTGACACAGATATCCTTCAGAAGGGTCTCACAGAAACGGATAACTGGTGCCAGAGTCACGGCCTAAAGTTAAATGCCAAAAAATGCATAGTCATACCCTTCGGGAAAAACAAGGTTACCCCTAGCTACCAAATAGGTGGCAATCCACTGAGCACAGAAGAAGTTATCAGGGACCTGGGGACCCAGGTTGATAGTAGTCTGTCATTCGACACCCATGTAGCTAAAGTAGTCAGGAAGACCTTCTACATTGCCCACCTTATCATGAAGGGATTCTCATCTAGATCAAGGGAGGTCATAGTCTCCTTTACTCATCACTCATCAGACCAATGATTGAGTACAATGCCCCATTCGAATGTATCTGACCCGACACTTGCAGCAGCTGGAGAGGCCACAAAGTTCCTCACCAAAAGGATAAAGGGTCTCAAAAATCTGTCCTATGCTGCCCGACTGAAAGAACTCCAGCTCTATTCAGTCGCCACCGCTTGCTCAGAGGTGACCTTTGCCTAACATACAAGGCCATGTCAAACCCAGATTTGATGAATATGCTTCACCTCAAAAATCTAGATCCATCAGAGCCACAAGGGGAGACTTAAACCTCGACACGGCTATTAATAGGACGTGCTGGAGGGATAGATTCATCACCCAAAGACTCCCTATGCTGTGGAACAAAATCCCGGTACATGTGAGGCAGAGCACCTCGCTGGCCTTGTTCAAGAGAAATCTTGACCAATGGATGGGAGATCGCAGATATACCCCAGGGATTAACTCAGTGTCACTGCTCGACAGAGGCACAGCAAAATAATGGGTATAGTTCCCCATACTAAAGGGGTGGCGTAAGCCACAAAACGATGGGCTAGGCTTGTAAATGCCCTCGGGCAGATAGCCTAGTATGAACCTATGAACCTATGAACCTATGAAAGCAGTTTTCCAAGAAAGAAGTTTAAAGTCTGCATTAGCAGCTGGCTCAAAAGGAGGTAGAGTGAGTTTCTCCAAAACAAAGTTAAGGTCCCAGGCTGGGGTTGAAGCTCTCCTGGGTGTTCTCAAATTTTTGGCCCCTCTGAGGAATTGCTTGAGCAGTGGATGAGAGAAGGGTGGGATTCTGTGTTATAATGCGCCGAAATGGCAGAGGCATGGACTTTAATGGAGGAAAATGACAGGCCCTTATGAAGCATCTCAGTTAAGTATTGTAAAATCTGAGGTAAACTGGTTCCAGGCACAGAATCTTTTCCATTTTTCGGCATAGGATTTTCTAGTGCTATGCCTCCTTGCCTCTAAAAGGATATCCATCACAGGTTTACTGAGGGATGGTAAAGGAGAGATTATGTAATTAGCCAGGCTGCAAGGTTCAGTGTTAGAAGTGGCAGGTGCAGAATCTGGTTCGCCTGCTGAGACAAAGTACAGTTTTGTACCTACCATAAATGTAGATGTCCGATAGGTATGCATCTGCAGTCCTTACATATGGATTGTCCTACCTCAGGCAGCCCCTCAGTCGGCCGGATTCCAAAGTCTGGGTCCGGCGTCGGCTGATGTCACCTCCATCCCGACGTCAGAGCGCCTGGGATATAAAAGCGTCAGCCGACGCCATCTTCCTCAGTTTTTCTTGCCCCAGATGCCAGTTGCTCTCTAAGTAAGGCTAAATTTGGAGAAATGAAAAATTCCAAGCATGCACAGCAATAAAAAACAAATACACCATAAAAGATAACCCCAGCTAGCTAAAAAGAGGGATAGGTTCCTGATCCAGAGACTCCCCAGACTCTGGAATAGATTGCCCATACATGTCAAGCAGAGTGCCTCTTTGGACCTCTTCAAGAGGAACCTTGACGATTGGATGGGAGAAAGGAAATTCACCCCAGGGATCACGTCAGTCGCCCTGCTAGACAGGGGTCCAGGAAAGTAAATAATGTGGGAAGAAATAGCCAGGGAATTGTTATGGCTAGGCTTGTATAGGCCCTAGGGCTGATAGCCTAGTACCAACCTATGAACCTAGGTATCCAAAATATACCACAGAGGGGTAGGAGGGAGGAAAATCCTGACTGCAGATGCATACCTATCGGACATCTACATTTATGGTAGGTACAAAACTGTACTATGTCCTTCAAGGATGCATTTGCAGTCCTTACATATGGGTAGAATACCATAGCCAAGCTGGGGGAGGTAGGACCTAAGAAAAGGATGGTGTAGCTAACATGCCCTGCAGGACTGCAGTAGCAAAGCCTGCTCTGGATCTGGAATATAAGGGCAAATTGTAATGCTTGGAAAATGTATGCACGGAGCTCCATGTAGCAGCTTCTAAAATGTCCTTTGTAGCCACCCCTCTTAAGAAGGCTGTGGAGGTGGCTGTTGCTCTGGTGGAATGAGGCCTAATGTTAGCTGGCACAGCTTTTCCATGAAAGGAGTAACAGAACCGAATGCAATTTCCTATCCATTTTGAAAGTGTCTGTTTGGAAATTGCTTTTCCTTGTACACCAGCAGCATATGCTACAA
Source organism: Protopterus annectens (assembly GCF_019279795.1). Taxonomy (NCBI): domain Eukaryota; kingdom Metazoa; phylum Chordata; order Ceratodontiformes; family Protopteridae; genus Protopterus; species Protopterus annectens. The sequence continues at coordinate 1,236,512,319 of NC_056743.1, read as the reverse complement.
AGAGTTGGTCAGTTTTTCTGTAAGTCTTAGTTCTGGCCAAGTAGTATCGCAACTGTCTGTGGATGTCCAAAGTATGCAGAAGTTTCTCTCTATTTTGTGGATTTGGAAAGAAGGTAGGCAGGTGAATAGCTTGGTTCAGTGAAACCCTGGATACCACCTTCGGCATGAATGAAGGATTGGGATTGGTTCTCAAAGAGACTCTGTCCTGATGAAAAATGAGAAATGGCTGAACTGCCATGAGGGCCTGTAACTCAGATACTCTTCTCGCTGAGGTTATGGCCAGGAGGAAGGCAGTCTTCCAAGACAGGAATTGTAGTTCTGAAGATGCTGCTGGTTCAAAGGGAGGAAGAGTTAATTTTTCCAACATGAAGTTAAGGTCCCATGTAGGCACTGGTGGTTTCCTTGGAGGGTTGATGTTTTTTATCCCTCTTAGAAACTGTCTTAGCAGAGGATGAGAGAATACAGGTGGGTCAGTGTTGTACTCTGCTGAAATTGCTGAAGCATGAATCTTTATGGAGGAATAAGAAAGGCCATTATGGAGCATTTCAGCCAAGTATTCTAGAATATGTGGAATGCTCATGATTGTCGGATCTTGACCCTTTGTGGTGTTCCAGGTACGAAATCTTTTCCATTTTGCTGAATATGCTTTTCTTGTGGAAGGCTGCCGGGCTTCCATGATGATATCCTGTACCCTCTTGGATCGCTTATCCTGGCGAGGAGTCAAGGTATTCTCCAGGCTGTCAGTTGTAAGGTGTTTAGACTGGAGTGCAGAGTCTTCTAATTGTGCTGTGTCAGAAGAAGTGGCCATTGTGGTAGAGGCCAAGGTTTTGTGCGTGACATGCTCCTTAACAGTGGGTACCAGTGTTGACTTGGCCAGTCTGGGGCTATCAGGATTACTTTTGGTTGCTCTATCCTGATCTTCAGTAAGACCTTGGTCATTAATGGAAGAGGTGGGAATGCATATACTGTTAGAGTATTCCAGTTGAAGGAGACGGCGTCCACTTTCCATGCTTGAGGATGGTATGTCCTTGTGCAGAATTTCCTCAGTTGATGGCTGTGGTGGGAAGCAAAAAGATCTATGTCCGGCGTTCCCCATGCATGTGTTACCTGGAGAAAGATATCTGGGTGCAACATCCATTAGTGTGGATCCATGATGTTTGTCAGGCTGTCCGCCAGTACATTGTCTTTTCCTGGTACGAACTGGGATTGTAGTTCTATATTGAGTTTCAGGGAAAGTTCCCACAGATTCATTGCCAGCCTGCAAAGAGGGTATGAATGGGTACCTCCTTGCTTGTTTATGTACCACATAACTGTGGTATTGTCTGTCTTTATTAACAGGTGACCTTGGTGCAGGAAGAGCTTGAAGGCCTCGATGGAATGCATCACTGCCAGCATTTCCTTTTGGTTGATGTGCAGATGCAATTCTTTTTGTGTCCATTGCCCTTGAATGCATCTGCCCTCCATGTGAGCTCCCCATCCATGGTCTGAGGCATCCGTTGTAATGGTTTGGCTGATATGCGGCTTGCTGAAAGGCAGGCCCATGTTTGACTGGCTTGCTTTTGCCCACCACAGGAATTCCTTTTGAAGGCATGGAATGAGGGGGATCAAAGTTTCTAGACTGTGACTGTGCTGAGACCATAGACTCCTTAGGTACCATTGTAGTTTCCTCATATGCAGCCTTGCTTGTGGAATCAGAAGAATGCAAGATGCCATGAATCCCAGGGCCTGCAGGATCTTCCTTGCAGTTAGCTGGGTTTGTGCTGTCAGATTTCTGAAATAATCTGGTAGTTGTGCTTGTTTTTCTTCTGTGAGAAAAGCCATCTGGGTGTTTGTATCCAGTTTTGCACCCAGGAAAATTATTCGTTGGGATGGAACAAGTCTTGATTTCTGAATGTTGACTGTGTATCCCAAGGCCTGTAGTAGTCGGATGACATAGTTTAAGTGTTCTACCAGTGTTTGCTGGCTGTCCGCTTGTATGAGGCAGTCGTCCAGGTATGGGTAAATTTGAATCCCCTGAAGTCTGCAATGTGCAACTACTGATGCCAGGCATTTCGCGAATACTCTGGGCGCAGTAGATAAGCCAAATGGCAATGCTGAGAATTGATAATGCTCTGAACCTGCAAGAAATCTGAGGTGTCTTCTGCAACTTTGTCTGATAGGGACATGCAGGTATGCCTCCTTGAGGTCTAGAGTTACCAGCCAGGACCCCTTGCCCAGCATGGGAAGGAGTTGCTGTAAGGTCAACATCTTGAATTTTGGCACAATGAGGTAAGTATTCAGTGCGGACAAGTCCAGTATTGGCCTCCATTGCTTTTTTCTTGGAAAAAGGAATAGTCTGGAATAAAATCCTTGGCCTTGTTCTGTGAGAGGAACCCTTTCTATTGCTCTCATTTGAAGTAACTTGGAAATTTGTTTGAAACCTCTGCCCTTTGGTTTGGTGGCAGGTTTGGCATGCCTTGTCTTTTTGGTAATGTATGAAAATGGAATCTGTATCCTTTGTCTATTATTTGCAGTATCCATTTGTCCTTTGTAATACTGTGCCAATTTTCTGAGAATACAGAAAGCTTTCCGCCCAAAGGTGCTTCCAATTGAGCCCTGGTTGGTGGGGTCATAGTCAAGTCACTGAGATGGTCCTTGTGTAGTAGTTGTAGGTCCTGCAGTACCTCTCTGGTTAGGAGGCTGCCATTGACGTCCTCTGTAGGAGCCTCGAGCATGCCCTCTACCTCTGGCACGCCTGTTTCTGCCTCTTTGAAATCTGTCTGTGTCCGGAAAGGACCAATTCTTAGAAGGCCAATTTCTGCTGAATCTTGGTGGCTGGACCTGTAGGAAATCTTTGACTGTTTGTACTGATTTAGCCTTTTCCTCAAATTTCTTTAAGACCTCTTGAGCCGTGGAGCCAAATAACTTTTGCTTTTCCAGCGGAGCATCCAGAAGCTTTGCTTTAACATGATCTGGCAGAGTTTGTTCCTTCAGCCAAGCATGTCTACGTATGACTGCACCTGTCATTGCTGACCTACATGAAGCTTCCAATGCATCATAACCACACTGCAAGAAATGGTTGCTAACCTGCTGGGAGTTATGTACCAGATCCTGAAGTGCCTTACGATCTTGGGGTTCAGGTGAAGAAAGTTTTTTATGCAATTCATCTAACAAATACTCTTGGTGCTGTATCATATGGAATTGACAATTTAATGCCCTCATAGAAAGAGTGGAAGAAGTATACACTTTTTTACCCCATCTCTCTAAAGCCCTGGACTCCCTTTCAGAAGGGAGTGGGTTCTTAGTAGTGGTGGTTGCAACCCCTTTAGGGCCCTGGGAAATAGTTTCCGGGTCAGCAGAGTGGCCCTTGTAAAGGAAATGATGCGAGTCCGGGACCCTGTAGTACCTATCGGGTTTGACAGGAGCCGGAGGAAGGGAGTCAGGGGAAATACTAGACTCAGAGTACACATCATCAATGACATTTAAAACAGGAGGAATAGCCAAAGGTCTATGCTGAGGTAAATGCAAAAAAGTTCTTAATCTCTTCCTGGAGTCAGAGAATTCCTGGCCCTGCCATTTGAACTGCTCTCATGGAGTGGAGGGTCTCCCCAAAGGACAACTTCAGGAGGGAAGGCCGAGGGTATAGATTCCTCTGCATCAGAATCCTCGTAGGCCGTAAAGGCCTCCTCCTGGTAGTCTGATAGGGCAGAGTCATCTGAGACCTCATCAGAAGACTGGGGATCTGTCTGCTCAACCCTGGGCCTTTTGTCTTGAGGAGGTTGAAAGCCCCTGTCCGGATGTGGCTGAGAGCCCCTAATTAAGGAAATAAGGTCCTCAGCTAAACTTAAAATCTGTGAACCGGTAGTGGATCCCTGAGGAATAGTCTTGGGAGGGAGAGATTTTGGCTGTTTAGCAGCTTTAGCACGTGTAAATGCCTTTATGGACATGGATACAGGAGGCCTGGGCTGCCCCACGTGCTGGAGTAGTCTTATCTAGAGAAATGGTGTTGGATATTTCCAGAGCACCGTTTTCAGTAGGAAATTCTATAACCAGACTCAGAGGTGGCCTCCGGGGCCGAGATTGTCGGTTGTGCGGTTTCGGTCGGAAGCACCGAGGATTCGGTTTCGGCAGAGACTGAGACACTCACGGTAGGCCTAAGCGTGGTTTTGGCCGAAACCACAGACCGCGTGTCAGTCCTTGTCCTTCCGTTTTTTGGGTAAATGAGGAGTCGGAAGCTCCGACGGCTTAGTGTAACAGAATTTTTCTCAAAAAAATTCCTCTGCAAACTCCGCCAGATGCCTAAGAGTGTGTCTATTGAAAGAAGCACAGGCTGCACAGGCCGAGACGTCGTGGTCTGGGCCTAGGCAGGGTAGGCAGTAAGAGTGGAAATCCTTATGAGGTATTTTGTTTCCCACAAGATAAACAATTATTAACTTTAACCGTTTGATCTGACATCGGCTGAGGCAAGAGAGAGTCCCCAACGGGGTACTTAGCTTTTTGAAGTCTTCAGTTAGCTGAAATCACAGGAGCTGGCCGACCGGCACTTGCGAACTGCTTCTGCTTCGGGCACTGCGCGGCAAGAAAGACTGAGGAAGATGGCGTCGGCTGACGCTTTTATATCCCAGGCGCTCTGACGTCGGGATGGAGGAGACATTAACCGACGCTGGACCCAGACTTTGGAATCCGGCCGACCGAGGGGCTGCCTGAGGCAGGACTGCAGATGCATCCTTGAAAGACATCAGGGAAAGAGTCTGAAGCAGGTGCCATAGGTATAACCGTGACACTGCGCAGGAGGGGGTACCAGTGTTGGCGTGGCCAGTCTGGAGCAATCAAAATCATCCTTGGTTTGTCCTGTTTGGTTTTTAGTAGTACTTTGGAGAGCAGAGACAAAGGGGGGGAAGGCACAGACTGATTGGATGCTCTGTCCTTCAGCTGGAAAAAAGTACAGTTTTGTACCTACCATAAATGTAGATGTTCGAGTGTTCACACCGCTGCAGTCATTACACTTGCGTTATCCTGCCATCAGGCGGTCCCGCAGTTGGCCCGAGTTCCAAAGTCTTGGTCCGGCGTTGGTTGCTGTCGCTTCCTCCCTGACATCAGTGCGCCAGGGGTATAGAAGATGCAGCAGACGCCATTTTCTTCAGTTTTTCTTGCCCCAGATGTCAGGTGCCCCCAATAGGTAGGCAATACATATTGCCAATAAAAAATATACATATAAAATAAAAACAATACCTTCAGTTACAAGCAAATACACCACAAAGGTTGTATAGGATAGAAAAGTATAGATAAGTCCAGCTAGTTCAGAGGGGATGGAGGGAGGATAACCTGGACTGCACCAGTGTGAACACTCGAACATCTACATTTATGGTATGTACAAAAAACTGTACTATGTTAGTGTTACACTGCTGCAGTCATTACACTTGGGTAGAATCCCAAAGCTGAGGTTGGGTGGCTGGTCTATAAAGAGTTAGGATCGGCTAGGAGACCCTGCAGGACTGCAGTGGCAAATCCTGCTCTGGATTTAGAGTAAAGAGGCAGGTGGTAATGCTTGGTAAAGGTGTGCACTGAACTCCAAGTTGCAGCCTCCAAAATTTCCTTGGTAGGTACTCCTCTGAGAGAAAGGCTGTTAAAGTGGCTGTTGCCCTGGTGGAATGTGGCCTAATGGTATTTGGGACTGGATTTTCCATGCTGTGTGTAGCAGTAACAAATACAGTGTCCTATCCATTTGGATATAGTCTGCTTTGAGATAGCCTTGCCCTGTGATCCTGCAGCATATGCTACAAACAGTTGCTCAGTTTTCCTGAAAGCTTTTGTTTTGTCCAAGTAGAAGTGTAGCTGCCTGTGTGTGTCCAAAGAATGCAGAAGTTTCTCCCCTTTATTCTGGGGGTTTGGATAAAAGGTTGGCAAATGGATGGTTTGGTTAAGAGCCACACTAGATAATCACCTTTGGCATAAAGGTAGGGTTTAAGAAACCCTGTCCTGATGAAACATTATAAAAGATTCCACTGCCATTAATGCCTGCAGCTCTGAGACTCTTCATGCTGAAGTTACTGCCAGGAGCAGAGCTGTTTTCCATGATAAAAGTTTTAGATTGGCTGTATTGGCTGGCTCAAAAGGTGGTAGGGTCAGTTTTTCCAAAACGAAATTGAGGTCCCAAATCGGTGTTGGTGCTCTCCGGGGCAGTCTTATGTTTTAGCCCCTCTGAGGTACTGCTTTAGCAAGGGATGAGGGAATAAAGGAAGATCCGTGTTGTAATGTGCTGAAATGGCAGAGGCGTAGATCTTAATTGATGAAAAGGATAGGCCTCTGTCCTGCATCTCAGTTAAGTATTGCAAAATCTGAGGAATGTTTGGTACAAGAGGGTCAAGGTTTTGAGCCTGGTTCCAGGCGCAGAATCCCTTCCATTTTTCTGAGTAAGCTTTCCTGGTGCTAGGCCTCCTGGCCTCCAAAATGACATCCATAACAGTTTTAGAGAGAGGTGTTGCCCGTTTGACTAATGTATCTGCCATGCAGCCAGGTTTAGGGTTTTGAGCTGACAGTGCAGGAGCGGATTGTTTTGTTGGGTCAGTAGGTTTGGAATTTGAGGCAAAATCCATGGTGGTCCTTGGGCCAAGTTCCTTAAGATAGGGCACCACTGCTGGCGTGGCCAGTCTGGAGCAATCAGGATCATCTGTGGTTTTTCTTGTCTGGCTTTTTGGAGTACCTTTGAAAGGAGAAGCAGTGGCGGGAAGACAAACTTTTAGGTTTTTCCAGCTGAACAACAGAGCATCCACTTTCCATGCTTGTTTGTGGCAAGTCCTTGTGCAGGATTTTTGTAGTTGGCAATTCAGTGGGGAGGTAAAAAGATCTATGTCTGGGCGTCCCATTTTTGCGTTACCATGCTGAAGATTTGTGGATTCAATTTCCATTAGTGAGGGTTCATGATATTTCTGCTTAGATAGTCTGCCAGAGTATTTTTCTTTCCCAGCAGGAATTGTGCTTGCAGGTGAACTTGATACGTTAGAGCTGTGTTCCACAAGGTCATGGCTTGCCTGCATAGGGGATAAGGAGGAGTGCCCCCTTGCTTGTTTATGCACCACATTACTGTGGTGTTGTCTGTCTTTAGTAATAAATTGTCCTGGATACAGAAGGTCCTTGAAAGCTGTTAGGGCATTTTGAACAGCCAACATCTCTTTTTGATTGATGTGAAGATGCATATGGTCTGTGGTCCACTTGCCCTGAATGGATTTTCCTGCCATGTGTGCTCCCCAGGTGTAATCCAAAGCATCTGTTAGAGTTTGCCTGGCTGTGGGTTGGGTAAAAGGCTGACCTTTGTTTAGGTGACATGCCTGTGCCCATCATCGAAACTCCTGTTGCAGGCAGGGATTCATTGTTATTACTGCTTCTAAACGGCGAGTTGTGTTGAGTCCAAACACTTTTTAGGTACCACTGCAATTTCCTCATATGCAGTCTGGCATATGGTATTAGTAGTATGCCATGAATCCCAGGGCCTGCAGAATTTTTCTTGCAGGGAGATGGGACTTTGTCAGTAACTGAAAATATTGAGTTAGTTGAACTTGTCTGGCGTGAGGTAAGCCATCTGGGCCATTGTATTTAAGCTGGCACCCAGGAATGTATCTGTTGCGAGGGCACTAGTTTTGACTTCTTTTCATTTACTGTGTACCCTAGAGAAATTAGCAACCTTTTTAAAAACGCCAGATGCTGTAGAAGAATGTCCTTTGTCTCTGCTTGAATGAGGCAGTCGCCCAGGTATAGACATATTTGAATTCTTTTTTGTCTGCAAAATGCAATTACTGGTGCCAGGCACTTTGTGAAGACCCTGGGCACAGTAGATAAGCCAAAGGGCAGTGCAGACAATTGGTAGTGCATTGTACCAGCTATGAATCTGAGGTATCTTCTGCAATTTTGTCTGATACGGACATGCAGGTATGCCTCTGAGGTTCAGAGTAACAAGCCAAGCCGCCTTGCCCAGCATAGGCAGAAGCTGCTGTAATGTCAACATTTTGAATTTTGGAATATCCAGGCAAGTATTCGGAATTGAAAGGTCTAGTATGGGCCTCCAGGCCTCGTCCTTTCTGGGGACCAGGAAGAGTCTCGAGTAAAATCCTTGTCCTTCTTCCTGTTGTGGTACTTTTTGAATAGCTCTCATGTCCATGAGGGCTGAAATTTGTTTTTGTGCCTCTGCCCATTGATTTTGTGGCAGGTCTGTCATTCCTTTTAGCCTTGGTAAAGTATGAAAGTGGAACCTGTAACCTTGACACACAATATTCAGAACCCATTTGTCTTGGGTGATTGTTTGCCAGTTTTGAGAAAAAAGTGCTAGTTTTCCCCCTAAGGGGGCTTCCAAAAGGGACGTGCTTGGCGTACGAAAGGGAAAGTCATTGTGACTGTTTCCTGTAAGGTTGAGACTTGTCCTCACTTCCTTTTGGGGTTGAGGTGCCCTACTGTCGTCTGTTTGAGCCTTGTGGTTGAGATCTGCCTCTTGGGAGTCAGTATCGGCCTCCCTGTGGCCCGTCTGACACTGGAAAGGACCAATTCTTTGTTGGCCAATTTCTGCTAAACCAAGGTGGCTGTACCTGTAAGAAATCCTTGACTGTTTGCATAGATTTAGCTTTATCCTCCATTTTCTTTAACACCTCTTCTGCCTTAACACCAAACAAGGTATCATGCTGTAAAGGAGCATCCAATAATTTTGCCTTAACATGATCAGGTAAACTCTGTTCTTTTAACCAAGCATGTCTTCGAATCACAGAACCTCCAACTGCGGCTCTACAAGAGGCCTCTAAAGAATCAAAACCACATTGCAGAGTATGTTTTCCCACCTGTTTAACTGCATGCAATAAATCCTGCATTTCTTTACAATCAGGAGCTTCTGAGCTTGCAAGCATTTTCTGTTTTAACTGAGCCATTAAATATTGTTGGTACTTAAGCATGTGAAACTGGCAATTTAAAGCTCTTACTGCTAAAGTTGCAGAAGTGTATACTTTCTTCCCCCACCTATCCAAAGGCTCTGGAATCTGTCAGAGGGTACTGGATTTTTTGCAATGGAAGCCTTAACCCCTTTTGGACCCTGGGAAATAGTTTCTGGATCAGCAGAAGAGTTTGTGTAAAGAAACTTGAGAGTCAGGGACTCTAATACCCATCTGGCTTGGCTGGAGCAGGGGGCAAAGAATCAGGAGATGAGCTGGATTCAGAGAACACATCTTTCACAATGTCTAGCACAGGCGGAATAGCCAGCAATAAAAGGAAATCCCTGAGCCTTTTCTTGGCTTCTGAGTAATCCTGACTTTCCCAATGGAAATGCTCCCTCACGGTATGTAAAGTTTCCCCAAAAGAATAATCCTCAGGGGGAGATGTTGAAGGGATAGATTATTCAGCATCAGAGTCCTCATAGGGGGTTAGAGAGTATCCCTGGTCTGAAGAGGAATCGGAGGAAATGGAAACCTGATCAGAGGAATCACAGTCTGTATCCTGCCTAGGCCTTTTCTCAGGAGGGGGATGGGAACCCCTGATTAGAATAAGGTAGTCTTCGGCCATTTTAAGCATCTGTTTCTTAGGCATAGAGGACTGTCCAGGAGAATGCTGTACTTGTTTCTTTGTCCTTAATGATACTTTTGTCTTGGCTGTTTTAATGGTAAGTTGTGAAGGTCTGAAAACACCCTCAGAAGCCGATGCCTGCTCAGCGGCTCCGGACCCATCTGAGGGATTAGTTTCTGTAGGCCCAATACCTTGGGTTTCCAGAGGCCTAGTTGTCTCCACGTGGAAGTCGGAAGCGGCCTGTGGTTCTGAGGTAGCGGGTGTCAGGGGCTGCTAAAGCACCTCACTGAGAACTGGCGACTGGCCTAGAAGAGGTTTTGTCGGTTTTGGACCTCTGATGCCTGTCTATCCTTGTCTTTGCGTTTTTTTGGTATTTAGGTCATTGGTTGATCCGACGGCATAGTATAATTGAACCTTCGGCCAAAGTAGTGCAAAGCAAAATGTCTTTTTATAGTGAGTTTGTTAAATCTAGCACAAAATTGACAACTAGTGACGTCGTGATCAGGGCCTAGGCATGGAATACAGTAAGAGTGGAAGTCCTTATGAGGTATTTGCTTCCCACAAGAAATACAATTATTAACTTTTTCTAACATCGGTCAGAGGCAAGAAAAAAAAAAAAAGTTTCCCCAACGGGGTACTTAGCTTTATTGAAGACTTCGGATCTGAAATTAGACTTCGAAAATCTCAGGAGTCAGCCTTAGGATCTGAAATTCGACTTCGAAAATCACAGGAGTCGGCCGACCGGCACTTGCAAACTACTTCTGCTTCAGGCACCGCACAGCAAGAAAGACTGAAGAAAATGGCGTCGGCTGCATCTTATATACCCCTGGCACACTGACGTCAGGTAGGAAGCGACAGCAACCAACGCCGGACAAAGACTTTGGAACTCGAGCCGACTGCGAGACCGCCTGACGGCAAGTTATCCCAAGTGTAATGACTGCAGCAGTGTAACACGATAAACATACTCTTTTCAGGCTTGTTTGTGGGGAGACCTTGTGCAAAATTTGTCCAATTGGTAGTTCTGTTGAAAATCCTTGGTTCCAATTTCCACTTGTGTGGGTTCATGAGGTTTCTGCTTAGTCCGCCTGCCAGTGTATTTAACTTTCCTGGCAGGAATTGAGCTTGTAGGGGCACTTGGTAGCTCAAGGCTGCGTTCCACAATGCCATGGCAAGTCTGCAGAACGGGTAAGAATGTGTACCCCCCCTGCTTGTTTATGTACCACATAACAGTGCTGTCAGTCTTTACCATTAGTTGTCCTGGAAGAATGTGGTCCTTGAAGGCTGTCTGTGCATTCTGTACAGCTAACATTTCTTTTTGATAGATATGCAGGTGCATTTGACTTGGGTTCCATTTGCCCTGAATGCACTTCCCTGCCAGGTGAGCCCCCATGCATAGTCTTATGTCTGTTAGGGTTTGGGCGGCAGGGGGTGAAAGGTAGTCCCTTGTTCTGGTGGCAAGCCTCTGCCCACCAAAGGAACTCTAGGTGTAGGTAAGGTACGATAGGAATCATTGCTTCTAGATCCTGAGAATGTTGACACCATAGGCTTTTTAGATACCACTGGAGTTTCCTCATATGCAGTCTTGCATATGGAATTAGAAGAATGCAAGAGGCCATGAACCCCAAGGCTTGCAGTATTTGTCTTGCAGATAGCAGGGTTTTTGTGGCCACTTGTTTGAAGTAGGTTGTCAAATGAATTAGTTTCTCTGGCATGAGGTGGCCATCTGGGAAGTTGTACTCAAGCTTGCTCCCAGGAATATAATTTGTTGACAGGGTACCAGGTGTGATTTATTTTCGTTTATGGTGTACCCCAGACAAGTTAGAACCCTTTGTACAAAGGCCAGATGATTCAAAAGTATGTCCTGGCTTTCTGCCGGAAATCAGACAAATGTCCAGGTATGGGTATATTTGAATATTTCTTTGCCTGCAAAATGCAATGACTGGAGCTAGCCACTTTGGAATACCCTGGACACAGTAGATAAGCCAAAGGGCAGTGCAGAGAAAGTACAGTTGTGTACACTTACCATAAATGTAGAGGTTAGAGTGTATTCACTGTTGCAGTCATTACATTTGGGTAATCTGCTGGCAGGCTGCCCTCGTCGGCCTGAGTCTTGGATCCTGCGTTGGTTGCTGTCCCTTCTTCCATGATGTCAGGGGTATAAAACATGCAGCCGACGCCATTATACCAGTATTTCTTGCCCCAGATGTCAGGTGCACCCTGAGTGGGGAGCAAAATATATATAAATTTAAAATACAAAAATATACCTCCAAACAAAAGCAAATACACTAAAAAGACTTAAGTGTAGTAAAAGAAAGTAGAGGCATAGTAAGAGAAAGAACAGGGGGCTGGAGGGAGGGTAACCAGGACTGCAACAGTGAATACACTAACATCTACATTTATGTTAAGAGTACACAACTGTACTATGTTAGTGTTTTACTGTCACAGTCATTACATTTGGGTAGATTCCCAAAGCTATGGTTGGGGAGGATGGATTTATACAGCATTAGGACTGGCTACAAGGTCCTGCAAAACAGCAGTGGCAAAGCCAGCTCTGGATTTAGAGAAAATTGGCAAATGATAATGCTTGGTGAAAGTACGAACTGAACTCCAGGTAGCAGCTTCTAGAATATCCCTGGTAGGAACACCTCTGAGAAAGGCTGTTGAAATAGATGCAGCCCTGGTGGAATGGGATCTGATCCCCTAGGAGATAGGTTTTCCATGGTGCTTATAGCAGAAATAAATACAATGGCTTATCCATTTGGAAATGGTTTGCTTTGAAATAGCCTTTTCCTCTGCCCCTGTGGCAAATGCTACCAGCAGTTCAGATTTTAGATTTAGTCCTGTCCAAGTAAAATCTAAGCTGTCTGTACACATCCAATGAATGCAGAATCTGCTCCCCCTTGTTCTGTGGATTGGGAAAAAAGTTGACAAATGAATGGACTGATTAAGAGCTACACTGGATACCACCTTGGGCATGAAGGATGGGTTGGTCTTAAGTGACACCCTGTCCGCATGAAAGATGAAAGGCTCCACTGCCATAAGGGTCTGTAATTCAGAACTCCTTCTAGCCAAAGTGATTGCTAAAAGGAATGCTGTTTTCCAGGAAAGAAATAAGTCTGCAGTAGCAGTTTGCTCGAAAGGAGGGAGAATGAGTTTCTCCAATACAAAGTTAAGGTCCTAGGCAGTGGTTGGAGCTCTCCTGAGTGGCCTCATGTTTTTGTCCCCTCTGAGATACTACTTTAGCAGAGGATGAGAGAAGGGGAGGGGGGTTCGGTGTTGTAATGAGCTGAAATGGCTGAGGCATGGATTTTTATGGAAGACAGGCAGGCCCTTGTGAAGCATCTCAGTTAAGTATTGCAAAATCTGAGGTAAATTGGGCACTGCTGTGCTTAACCCTGGAAATTGGTTCCAGGCACAGAATATTTTCCATTTGTCAGCATTAGATTTTCTAGTACTAGGTCTTCTAGTCTTCAAAATGACATCCATCACAGGTTTGCTGAGGGATGCTAAGGGGGAATTTAGATGATTAGCCAAGCTGCAGGATTCAATGTTTGGAGACGAGGGAGCAGAATTTGTTTGTGCTGCTGAGACAGTAAGGAAGGTGTCTGAGGCAGGTGCCATAGAGAAATTTGTGACAGACTGTGTAGGAGTGGGTACCAGTCTTGGCAAGGCCAGTCTGGAGCAATCAAAATAATTTTTGGTTTGTCCCGTTTGACTTTTAGTAGAACTTTGGAGAGCAGAGGCAGAGGGGAAAAGGCGTAGAGTGATAGGTTTTCCCAACTGAAGGACAGAGCATCCACTTTCCAGGCTTTTTTGCAAGGAGTTCTTGTGCAAAATTTGTCCAACTGGTAGTTCTGGGGAGAGGCAAAAAGATCTATGTCTGGGCTACCCCATTTGCATGTCAACATGTTGAAAATCTGTGGTTCCAGTTTCCATTCGTGTGGGTCCATGAGATTTCAGCTTAGTTCGCCTGCCAAAATATTCAGCTTTCCTGGCTGAAATTGAGCTTGTAGTTGTACTTGATAGCTCAAGGCAGTGTTCCACAATGCCATGGCTAGTCTGCAGGGGGGGTAGGAATGTGTACCCCTGCTTATGTACCACATAACTGCGGTGTTGTCTGTCTTTACCATTAGTCATCCTTGAAGGCTGTCAGTGCATTCTGTACAGCTAGCATTTCTTTTTGATGGATATGAAGGTGCATTTGATAGTCTGATGCATCTGTAGTTAGGGTTTGGGCGGCAGGGGGTGGTGTGAATAACAGTCCCTTGTTTTGGTGGCAGGCCTCTGCCCACCACAGGAACTCTAGTCGCAGACAAGGAGTGATAGGAATCCGTTTCCAGGCTGTGATGATGCTGACGCCATAAACTTTAAGTACCACTGAAGTTTCCTCATACGGAATTAGAAGAATGCAGGAGGCCATGAACCCCAAGGCTTGCAGTATTCGTCTTGCAGACAGCAGGGTTTTTGTGGCCACCTGTTTGAAGTAAATCACCAAATGAAGATGTTTTTCTGGAGTAAGGAAAGCCAATCTGGGCAGTTGTATTCAAGCTTGCACCCAGGAATATGTAATTTTTTTGAGAGGGTACCAGTTGTGATTTTTCATTTATGGTGTATCCTAGACAAGTTAGAACCTTTTTTTTTTTTTTTTTTTTTTTTTTTTTTTTGTTACAAACGCCAGATGTTTAAGAATGGCCTCGTTTTCTGCCTGAATTAGACAATCGTCCAGGTATGGATATATCTGAATATTTCTTTGCCTGCAAAAATGCAATTACTGGAGCCAGGAACTTTGTAAATACCCTGGGTGCAGTAGATAAGCCAAAGAGCAGTGTAGAGAACTGATAATGCAAGTATCCTGCTTTGAAGTGATGTGGAGGTATCTTCTGCAGGATTCCCTGATTGGGATATGCAGGTAAGCCTCCTTTAAATCTAGAGTTGCCAACCAGGCATCTTTACCTAGCATAGGGAGTAACTGGTGAAGAGTTAGCATCTTGGATTTTGGAATGTCCAGAAATGTGTTCAGAGTAGACAGGTCCAGAATTGGACACCATGATTTGTCTTTTCTGGTTACCAGGAAAAGTCTGGAATAGAAACCTTGTCCCTTTTCCTCTTCTGATAATAGTTGAATTGTCCGCATGTTTAGGAGGGAAAGTACTTGTTTCTGTGCCTCTGCCCACTGATTTGGGGGCAGGTCTGGCCATCTGTTTGGAGTTTGTAATGTGTGGAAATTAAATCTGTATCCCTGGGACACTATTTAAAACCCATTTGTCCTGGGTTATAAGTTGCCAGTTTTTTGCATGAAGAGCCAGTTTTCCCACCAAAGGGATGGCTAAGAGGTAAGTGCTTGGTAATTTTAAAGGGAAGTCATTGAGACTGTTTACCATAGGGAGGTGTCTTATTATTTCCAGATTTGGAAGTGGAGGCACCCCATTGCTTATTTCTGAAAGTCCCTTGGTGCTTTTGGAATGTCTGGGTTTGGCTTGTGTCTCTGGAAGGAACTGGAAAGGACCAGTTCTTAGCAGGCCAGTGTCTACTAAAGCTTGGAGGTTGTACTTGTAAGAAATCTTTCACAGTTTACATAGATTAAGCTTCATCTTCCATCTTTTTTAAAACTTCAGCCTTACTGCCAAAGAGACGGTCCTGCTGCAAAGGAGCATCCAACAATTTTGCTTTAACATGATCAGGCAGAGATTGCTCCTTAAGCCAAACATGCCTTCTAAGCACAGACCCAGTAACAGCAGCCCTGCAAGAGGCCTCCAAAGAATCAAAACCACAGTGCAAAGTATGTTTTCCAACTTGTTCAGCTGAATGCAATAAATCCTGTAAATCTTTATTTTCCACACAGTCAGAAAACAATTTTCTGTTTAAGCAGTCCCATGATATGCTGTTGATATTTTAGCATACGGAATTGACAGTTAAAAGCACTGATTGCCAAGGTTGCAGAAGTATAAACCTTTTTACCACATCTATCCAGCGCCCTGGAGTCTCTATCAGAAGGGGTAGGATTTTTAGCAGTAGAAGCCTTAATGCCCTTGGCCCCCTGGGAAATTGTTTCAGGGTCCGCAACAGGATTTTTGAAAAGGAATTTGTGGGAGTCAAGAACCCTGTAATATCTGTCTGGCTTACAAGGGGCCGGAGGCAGGGAATCGGGGGCCATACTGGATTCTGAAAACACAAGGTCTAGTACAGGAGGTATAGACCAAGGCCTATGCTGATGAAGAAAGAAATCCCCAAGCATCTTTTTGGATTCAGAAAAATCCTGACTTTCCCAGTGGAAATGCTCACTTAAATATGTAAAGTTTCTCCAAATGAAAAATCCTCAGGGGGAGAAGCAGAATGAATGGAATCCTCTGCATCAGAGTCCTCATAAGTAGGTATGGACAAATCCTGTTCATACGAAGAGTCAGAAGAAACAGAGTCCTGTTCAGAAAATTCAGTCAACTTCAGCCCTAGGCCTCTTAGAAGGAAGGGTTAACGACCCTTGATTAGAGTAATTAAATCTACAGCCATTTTGATCATTTGTTTTTTTAAGCATAGTAGCCTGAACATGTGGCCTTGGCATCGTTTTTTTAGACAGATCGAGATTTTGACCTTAATATTGAAGGTGGTGTTGGTTTTAATATACAAATCTGTAGGCCCGAATACACCCTCAGAAGCTGGTGCCTGCACAGTAGCTCCAGATCAATCTAAATTAGAGACATCCGCGGGTTCCATACGTGAAGCATCTCGCGGCATACCGGACTCTGAATGGGTCTCAGTAGAGGCCTGTGAATAAGTAGCAGGTATCAGGGGCTGCGAAAGCGCCTCAGAGTACCGGCGACTGGCTTAGAGTCGGCGGCAGTTTTGGACCTCAACGGCTTGTCTTTTTCTTTGCGTTTTTTTCGGTATTCGGATGGCTAACCTACGTCAATTCTGGATAATTAAACAGAGAACCGAAATATTTAGAAGCAAAAATGTACCAACGACGGATAGTGCGCCGATTAAATAAAGCACAAAACCAACAGCAAGGTACGTCGTGGTCATGGCCTAGGCAAGGAATACAGTACAAATGAAAATCCTTATGAGGTATTTGCTTCCCACAAGTAATACAATTATTAAAACTTTTACGGACATTGGTAAGGAGCAAGAAAAAGTTTCCCCAATGGGGTACTTGGCTTTTAGTTGAAAACTTCTGTTCTGAAACTCGAAAATGAAAATTTCAAGAGTCGGCCAACCGGCACTTGTGAACTGCTTCTGCTTTGGGCACCACGCAAGAAAGATGATGTAATGGTGTCGGCTGCACGTTTCATACCCCTGACGACCAGACATCATGGACAGGACAGCAACTGATGCAGGACCCAAGACTTTGTTAATCAGGCTGACCGAGGGTAACCTGCCACCAGATTACCCAAATGTAATGACTGCAACAGTGAAACACGACCATCTGAGAGAAGGAGGCGTCTGTTTAATATGCAAGTCCGTAGGCCTGAATACACCCTCAGAAGCTGGTGCCTGCACAACGGCTTCGAATCCATCCAAGAGAGAGACATGAGTGGGTTCCATAATTGAAGCATCTCGTGGCATACCAGACTCCAAATGGGTCTCAGTAGAGGCCTGCAAATCAGAAGTAGCAGATATCAGGGGCTGTAAAAGTGCCAGAGTACCAGCGAACTGGCTTAGAAGAGTAGTCGGCAGTTTTGGACCTCGGTGGCCTGTCTTTCTTTGCATTTTTTCAGAATCCCGGTAGTCGGATGGCTAACAGACATTTCTGGATAATTAAACAGAGAACCAAAATATTTAGAGGTGAAAATATACAGACAACAGATAGTGCACCGATTAAATAAAGCACAAAACCGACAGCAAGGTACATTGTCAGGGCCTAGGCGAGGAATACAGTACGAATGAAAATCTTTAGGAGGTATTTGCTTTCCACAAGTAATGCAATTATTAAACTTTTACTGACATCAGTAAGGAGCAAGAAAAAAAGTTTCCCCAACAGCGTACTTAACTTTAGTTGAAGACTTCAGTTCTGAAACTCAATTTCAGGAGTCTGCCAACCGGCACTTGCGAATTGCTTCTGCTTCGGGCACCGCACGGCAAGAAAGACCGATGTAATGGCATCAGCTGCATGTTTTATACCACTGACGACCCGATGTCATGGAAGAAGGGACAGCAACCGACACAGGACCCAAGACTTTGTTAATCAGGCCAACTGAGGGCTACCTGCAAACAGATAACCCAAATGTAATGACTGCAAAAGTGAAACATGAAGAACATCTGCAGAGACACCACAATATTCAATGAAACAAACAGAAAAATAAAACGCAGTACTATCTGTAACACTGCAAGTTTATACAAAACTCCGCTTGTAACATAAGAGAACAGCTTCTAGACAAGTCTACCATAATGAGTACAGTATTTACCGTCCTGAATTAACTTCATACCACTCTCAGCAACATCATTTAAAGTAGAGAAATGCTTCAGTAAATAAACAAACTGATCTGCAAGGCTGTTATGACATTGGCACATTCAGCACACCCTCTCTGATGTCCAAGACTAGCTCTCCTTATTGGATCCAACAGACTTCTAATACTCTTGCTCCAAGATAGACACCAAGAGTCTTTGATCCTTCCTGCACAAACTGCATATCATTGTCATAAACCACACAAGATTTTTTAAAATTTAAAAAAAAAAAAAAAAAAAAAAAAAACAAATTTGATTTTTTTAAAACAAGAAAGCAACATGGGCATATATAGTGTAAATCAAACAGGTTCAAAGGTTGTTGGTAGGCTAATGACCACTAGGGTCCTTACAAGCCTAAACACCACACCCCAAACCATTTGGGTCCATGAGTATCATGGAGGGTCACGTTAACAAGGCACTAACAAAGCATTATTGGGGGGGGGGGGGGTGCTGGCCAAGATTTTTTTTTGTTTGACAGCCTCTGTCCATAAAGAGCACAGGGATCAGAACAGGGGGTGGACTTATGATTTCCCATCCATCTGTCAACATTTCATTTGACTAAAGGTAAAGGATTAAGCCTATTCCATAGTACAGGGATCCTTTGAGACACCTCCACAATGCATGTTCTGTTTTATGTCACAAGCAAAGCTCATATCCCTGGATCTACTGTTTCTGGTGCCATTTGTTCTGCACACATGCAACATGCCCATCCGGGCTAGATCCGAGAAAGCCTGGCAAAGAATCTCTCAGCAGCCTGTAGGGGCCAGCGAGACAGAGCCAACGACTTTAGGCGATCAATGCAAGACAACGTATTCATGCCCTGAATACTCCTGTTGAGAAACCTTTGTGGTCAGTATAAATGTTTTGTTAACTACATGTCAAATAGGGCACTGTATTTAGTGCTGGATTTGATAAGGGCAGAGTAGAGTAGTACAACTTCTTTAGGCCTGGATACCATACCATTACCTATAAGCTGAGTGACAGAATGATTTTCTTTTTATCTTGGGTATGCGTTAGTCAAATGCCAGATTTTTGTCTACACAGAACTCAAAGATCCCTTACTACTAGGTCAACTCTTATGGGTGTTTTATCGATGAAGTAATTAAACTGGGATGAAAGTTTCCCAAAGGACATGGAGTTTTAGACCACGGCTTTGGCACCAGTCATTTGTCTACATTAAACCCACCTGCAAGATTTTAAACCCAATTGCAAGACGTTGGTGCCTTGGGAGAAATCTATATCATCTCCCAATTTAAAGTCATCTGTGAACTTTGAGAGCCAGAAGCTTTGAACATTATACTGACATCAGAGTAGTAGATGCCAAAGAGAAGTGGGCCCAGCATTGACCCCTGGTATACTCCACTGGTGACCAGTATCTTGGTGAAGGTGGTCTCAATGATCCTGCTTGGGTCCTGTGTGCCAGCCGGCAATGTGGCAGAGTTATGTAAAGATTAACAGTGCCAGAGTCAGATCAAGATAGGCACTCATGTCCACTGCCTTGGTGACCCTCTCAAAGGTTAAGTAGGCATGACTTTCCCTTAAAGCTAAATTGGGATAGGTCAAGTGACTGTCGCCATCATCCTTGTTAATCATTTTCATGACAATTTGTTCCATGAAGAAATGCAGAATAAAGATGAGGCTTTAAGAACAGTTTCAAAAAAATACTAAGACTTACAAGACAGAACACCAAGTGAAAACCTGAGATTTTCTGCTGTACCTGCAAAAACTGGGATAAACATGCTGCACAAATTTTATGAAGTACAAATAAGCAACTGGAAAGGTGTTCCACAGCAGGATTACTAAACGAGAGGATGTATGTTCCAAATCTGGCCATAAGAATGCAGCCAAGATGAATAAAAACACAATCATACCAGAAGAAATAGATGTTCCTTACAAAATCATAAGAAATGGAAACCGTATTAGAACGTGGGGTTGCAAACTGTTTTGAGGGTTGGCATGATGGTTTAAGGTGTTTACCTCACAGACAAGAGATACAGGATTTGATTCTCCAATGGGAAAATTGGCCAGGCTTAAAATGGTCCAAAAGGGCAGATTAGCATAGCATTTACTTATGAACTCATAGAAGACAAGCATGTTTATAACAGCAGTCAGCAAATGATGAAAGGCAGACATCAGATTAATGCAGATATTTTCAGCGGTCCTCAGAATATTTTTTTCCAAGAGAATTAAACATTTTTTGATACAGAACAGGCCAAGGGGTAAAAAAAGTCTGTGCAACAAACCGTGAACCAGCAAGCGGAAAGGGACTCTTGTTTCTCAATCTCCTGACAATAGCAAAGTCCATAGAAAGACTGCCAGTGAAACCTATCCCATTGTTCCAAAGGAAAATACTTGAAAAAAAATCTCCATTTTTAGCTACCTACACCATCACCATTTTACATGTCTCCTGGTTTGGCAGTTGGCATGTATATTAAAAATATATATATAAAATTAACTAACAGAAAAATACTTAAAGATACAGAAGGACAAAAAAATACATATAAAGCCAATGTTGAGTAATACTTTATTATAAAAAAGTGTTCAATGTATTATGAAAATTCAAACCAGAAGTTTAGTAAGAGCTACTCTGTCAATAAGACAAGAGGATTTCAAGGCAAAAGACTTGAGTTACATCAGATGTTTATATATTTATAAGTTTACTTCCCACAACATAAGTGAAAAAAGGTTGGAAAGATTTTAAACCTATTACTGATGAAAAAGCTTAAAAAATGGCATCAATTGCAATCAAGTGTATAATTCTATGCACAGAATGACTTTACATAACTATTATAATCTGATACTGGAGTAAACAGGAGAGTTAAGACAATTACTCCTATCTCCTTTTCTAACCATATCTCCCTACTACAACCCTTACTATTCTATCCATTATCGGTCAGGTCTTACCACTCCCCTCCCTTTCCGGTTTACACCTGGCTCCCTCCTATCACCCCTGCCCCCTTCCCAGTGACTTCCTCTGAAAGTTTATATAGTTGGTCCCTTATCCTAAGGGCGCCATCTTTAAATCTGCCCACCTCGCTGCTGCTGTGTGTGCTTGGCTGTGCGCTAATACTCTGCAGTAAGTTACTATTTGTTTATTGTCTAAAATGTTTTACTATGAATGTTGTTTGAACTTGTGATTAACTGCTACTTAAGGATACATGTGCTTGCCTGGAGCCATAACACTGCAGTAACCTGTTATTCAGGTACTACATTCAATGAAAAGGGGTCTGCTTGATTTCGATACTTTCAGCTTGTATATGCATGTCGTTCAAGTTAACGCGACTGCGTTTAACAATTAGGTACTACGTTTGAAGTAAGATAGCTCTCTTACCATTAGGATAGATAACTTATCTTGTGTACTTGCCCTCGTGGAAACGCGAATGCGTTTAACTAATTAAGAGTACTACATAGGCAGGACTGTTGTGTTTAGCGGTTTCTGCTTGTAAACGCGAATGCGTCTTACTATAATGTACTACTAAATAAGTGAATCAATGTAAAGGGAACTGATTGTTTTGCTATTTTTACCTTGCGTAAGATTTAAAGCTTCATGCATGTATGCCGCTCAGGTATAATGTGATAGTGTTCAACAAACAGGTACGGCTTTTGGAATAAAACTGTTCTTTTATAGTTAGGTTTGCTAGATTAACCTGTCTACTCCTGCTCACTGAAACGCGAATGCGTTTAGCTTATTTGGAGTCCCACATAAGCGGGACTGTTCTCCCTTGCTGATTTAGCTTGTTAACGCGTATCTGTTTTCCTACAATGGAGTACTAATTACGTGGGACTGTTGTTTTGCTGTTTCTGCCTGTATAGGAATGCTGTACATATAAATGAGAATGCATTGTATCTTTTAGGGAGTGCTGGCTCCTTATGCTGTGTTGTCCCAGCCTGTGCATATTTGTTGTTAATGGAATTGCGAATGCGTTTAGCTTTCAAGATTTGCCTTTAAACTGAGACTGCTCCTAGGCTAGTCTTTACATGTAATACTTTATACACATACTATTCCTGTAAACGCGAATGCGTTTAGCGTTAGGACTCACTGTTTTTGTGCACTTTTCTACTAGTAATACTAAGCATACTTCCTTGAGGGACTGTAAATTGCTTCTGCTGTCTTGTACATGTAATTGCTCATGAGTATAACTGTTTTATGCTGACTTGGGTGTGAATTGCATCAACGATGGCCTCTACACTATTAGCTACACACATATGTAGGACAATGCTCTGTTTATCATTGTTTGCATATTTTCTATGTGTTTAAACCCCTTATATGTTATGATGCTCTGCTTACTAGTTGAATAACCTGCGTTTTTTTCCTCCTTTTGACTTTGTATTGCATTCTTGAATGTTAATATTTTATTATAACATTATCTTTTTCTCCTCTTTCCCTCCTGTACCAGCTATCTCCTCAAATCGACCCTGTGTTTTTGCCTGGGTTGCATTCCCTCTATTATCTCCACTAGGGTGCTCTCTGCACATTAACCTTGGACTCGTTCAGGACACCATCTCCTCCTACCAACCTCTACCTCAAGATTACAAGAAAGTATGTCCACCTAAAGTATGTCCACCTAGTCATGCTGTATTAAGTTTTAACCAACTGTACCTGCTAAGCTATTAGATTGCCACTACCTAAGCAGCCAGCAGCTACCCTTTCCCCCCATTCCTCCATTACCACCTCACACACTCCTTGGATAGCTACATAGATTATCCTCTCTCTCCCATTTATATAGCTCTCACCTGGAAGCTGCCCTGTTTGCTATTTGCACTTCCACAGTTGCCCACTAGATGTCACCCTCTCCTTATCTCTATCTGGGATACTAGTATTCTTTTCTATACTACACTTTTATTCTCACCTTCCTACCCTAATCCCTTTCCTCCTTCTAAATACCCTGTCTTATCCTCTCCTCCTAGGCTACCTTTTCTTGCCTTGACTCCCCTTGCCTTCTCTGATACTTTTTCCCTTCTCCTCTGGTCTACTCTGTGTGCCCTGCTCTGCTCCCCACCCTACCCCCATATCCCACCCACCCCCAGGGGTCCTACATTTACCTCGTC
Organism: Protopterus annectens; assembly: GCF_019279795.1. Lineage (NCBI taxonomy): Eukaryota > Metazoa > Chordata > Ceratodontiformes > Protopteridae > Protopterus > Protopterus annectens. The sequence goes on along the minus strand of NC_056743.1, from coordinate 1,236,489,315 downwards.
TCTAGACACACCTCCTTTTTTTCCACCCTATCACACTCACAACCTCAGAGATTGTATACCACCCTCCATATACACACCTACTTACCTACTATAACCAACCCCACCCCTCTATCACTTACACATCTACAATATTACAGCCCCTACCATATGCCCTACATTTCCACAATACCTCCATCTACAACACACCAGAAAACCACACTGACTCAGAACTACCTTATTACAACTTCCACTATGCTCCAGCCACAACTGAAATTACCTATCTCCTTCTTATTATTATTCTTTCTCATAACTACCTACTTCCTAACCTCCTATGAACACTCCTTAACTGCTTCATTCTCACTTCCCTCAAAACATACCAGTACACCTGTAACATCCCCACCTCCTTCCATCTTACATACCTCCTCACAATCCATATACCTACTTCCCAAATACCATAGGCTACTACACTGCAAACTACTACAAACTAAAACAAAGAAAATATTCGACTTGATCCTAAAACATAAACTTGAAAACTATCTTACATTACTCCATCTACTACAAGATGGAGACATTCAAGTCAACCCAGGCCCTCAAACTACCACCAAAACACACAGAAATCACCTCAAACCCTTCTCTCTCTCATCCATTACATCCTTTAACTTATTATCCCTGGCCCATCTCAACATATGCAGTATCTGCAACAAAATTAGTCAACTCCACGCCCTACTAGAAGTACACAACTTTGACATTCTATGCTTATCAGAAACTTGGCTAAAACCTTCTATTAAAGACATTGAAATTACCCCACCTGGATATAACATTCTGAGACTTGATCGTACCTCCAGAAAAGGAGGTGGAGTTGCTATTCTATATAAAACGAAACTAAAGCTTACTCTTCTGGACCTTACCCTTAACCAAAATAATAATGCCGAAATAATTTGTTCCAAAATTCAAATCAACACTACTAAAGCAATAAACATCATCTGTGCATACCTCCCCCCTGGAAATAACATACCCACTTTAGAACAACTTCTTGAACACCTCTCTATAAACCTCCCTCAAGAAACACTATTCCTTGGGGACTTTAACATTGACTGGAAATCTTGTAACAATGCCAACCCCACTTCCCATATAAATCTTTTTGGTTTCAAACAACTAATTGATAGTCCCACTAGAATAAATAATAAAAGCAAAAAAGAAACCACCTTAGACTGGATTCTTACAAACTCTCCCCTACAAAACTACCAAACTGGCATCCTTCCAGATGACCTTAGCGATCACTCTCTTACCTATGTCATTAGAGCCAAAACTAATCTAAACTTACCTACCTCTCATAAAACAATATATTCAAAAAAACAATTTAATCCTGAAAGATTTCTAACAGAACTTTCACAATACAACTGGATTCCTCTTAAACATCTCTCACTCAACAACGCTGTTGAACATTTCAACTCAGCATTCCTTGCTATCTTAAATCAACATGCCCCAAGTCGTATCATTAGAACAAAGACCAAAACAGCACCCTGGCTAACCTCTAATACCAAACAAAAAATTATACTTAGAAATAAATCTTGGAAAAAATGGCGTTCCTCCAAAAATCCAACCGATCATCAAACCTTTAAAGAACTCAGAAACAAAACCAAAAAAGGTATCCTTTCAGATAAAAAGAATTATTACTTTGAACTTCAGCAATCAACCAAAAAAGAACCAAAAAAGTTCTGGTCTACTATCAATAATCTACTTACCCCAGGCAAAGTAGTTACACCAAACCCACAAAACTTAGACCCGGATAACCCCTCTTTAATAGCCAATAACTTCAATACCTTCTTTACTACTTCCATACAAAATCTAGCTAACCACTTATCCCCTGATTCTTCCCAACTGCTCTTCAATAACATCGACAACTGCCTTCCTCCCCTGCAACTTCAACCCATACCTACCTCCTACATACAATCTCTTTTACAAAAACTTAAGCCCACTACCCCCTCTGCAGATAACCTTCCTGCTGAATTTCTTCAAGTAGCAGCCAAAGTTATCGCCTACCCTGTTTCCATCCTCATAAACAGATCCATAAAAGAAAGTACTTTTCCAGCAATCTGGAAGATATCACATATCATACCCCTACACAAAGGAGGCAAATCCACTGACCTTTCCAACTTTCGTCCTATAGCGCTATTATCTCCACTAGCTAAAATCATGGAAAAATGTATACACAAACAACTACTTAACCATCTCCTTCATAACAACCTACTAGCAAACACTCAACATGGATTTAGACCTTCACATAGTACTACCACTGCTCTACTTTCTTTTACCAACACCATCAACTGTAATCGTAACAACAACAAACTAACCTCTTCTCTTTTCCTAGACCTGTGAAAAGCCTTCGACACGGTCAACCATACACTTCTTCTACACATATTAAAATCCCTTGCTTTGGATTCCTCTTCCTTAACCTGGTTCTCATCTTATCTTGAAAACCAACAACAAGCAGTACTCTGGAAAAATTCTCTATCTACTTTACTACCTATCTGTTTAGGAGTACCACAAGGATCCATACTAGGCCCACTCTTATTCTCTATCTTTAGTAATGACCTCCAATCATCTATCCAAAACACTACATGTATACAATATGCAGATGATTCTACCATTATTTGCACAGCTTCCACTCAATCTGAACTCCAGTCACTCACACAATCTACCTTTTCTACCGAACACTGGTTCTCAAAAAGATGTCTTCTCCTCAATCCCAAGAAAACAAAACTACTACTTTTCTCACCTACCCACAAATCTTCTCAACTAAACTTCTCTATTACTGCAAGTGATAATTCCCTCATCTCCCCAGACTCTACAACTAAACTGCTTGGTGTTACTATTGACAATAATCTTAGCTATGATTACCACATCAATAACACTATAAAAGCAGTTAATTAAAAAAATTGGTTCACTGTACAGAATCAAACCCTACCTTACACCAGAAGCATGGACCACCTTAGCACAATCACATCTTATCTCTATCCTACTGTATGCCTCCTCTATTTACACCAATCTCTCCAAAAGCAACCTGAAGAAACTTACTACATCCTACCACAATATAGCTCGCTTTGCCACAGCATCCCAGTATAGAACTCACCACTGTCTAAACTTAAAACACTTACACTGGTTGGAACTTCCTAACAAGATTATATATCAACAACTCTTAATAACACATAACATTCTATATCAACCATCTAAAACACCTGCTCTTAGTAACCTCTTAATCCCCTATAATAACTTGAAACAACTACGCTCTGCTGAAAAGCTTCAAGTCAACACAACTCGAATTACTAATTCTGCAGGTAACTGCCTTTTTTCCAACTCAGTAGGCAAAATATGGAATAACCTCCCCTCACACATTACCTCTATAGGCTCCTTTGATCTTTTTAAAAAACAACTTCTTGTACATCTTAACAACTTCTGGCTCTGCTCTTGTACCAATCCAGACTAATCAACCTTCTATCTTCTACTATCATACTTCCTTATTTCAAAACTGCAATCTTTCTCTGTGATCACAAACGACCTAATGACTTTTTTTTTTTTTTTTTTTTTTTTTGAGAACAAAGAAAATTGTATACACACTAATATGTATGAAATGACCTGAAAGGAGTGTAGTTTTAAAAAGAATTAATGCCTTTCTCAATACGTAGATAGCACTATATGTTTTCTATTTCTTGATCTAGACTATTAAGTATGCATGGTAACTCAATGTCTATGTCACAGGAACTTATTGCAAATGTTCAATTTCTATAACCTTGTTTTAATCTGTGGAGCTTTTCTCCCCGGGCCTCCACTGAAAATGGAAATTATCCAGCTGGACTAGCCCAGTCAACAAATGTAAAATAAAATAAATAAATAAATTACATAAAGAAACTGCCAATTTTTATATACAGAAATTGGCATGCTTGAATAGGTTTTATAACAGAGGTTACAATCAACAAGCAGAAAAGCACATTTGCTTAAAGAACACAGTAAAAGTGTGTACAAGACTAAAAATGTCTAGGGCTAAAGATGGACCTATTTGCAATTCTGCCAATATGATCTACTTAGTTAAGTGATGCAGCATTGGCTTTTACATATGAAAGCTCAAGAAAACTGGGAGTCAAAGACTCGCCCTATAAATTATGCTCTCCAAATTCAATAAAATCTTCCTAGGTTTTCTAAATACGTTAGCCCCCTTCAGAATAGAGAGAGTCAAAACCAGCTTTGCCTCATGGCTATCCTTTGCCACTAAACTCATGAAACAGAGGTAAAGCATGGATGGTCTAGATAAAAATAAAACATCTCATACTTTAAAACAGCATATGCAGTGATGGTGAACCTATGACACGAGTCTCAAAGGTGACACCATGACGTTTTGGGTGACACCCAAGTTACCAAAGAAACTGAATGAACAAAAATACAAGAAATGTGTGACCCTACACTTGCTTATTAAAGCTCAGCAACAAAAAAGTACTTAAAAATGTTAATCAAATGCAATGTGTTCCACACTTCTTCAGTTCAATTAAAAATTACTATTAAAAGGGTAATTTTTGTGCACTATTTTAAGCCCATATTGATGCACATATTTTTCTTTAAGTTGCTGATTTTTTTTTATACATAACTTGGACTGTATTTTTCTAAATCAATATGTAAAAAATAGTTTATCTTTTGTCAGGGGAGGGGTGACATGCCAGCAGTCAAGATAAGCATTTTCCAAATTTTTGACATACTGAGCCAAACAGGTTTGCCATCCCTGGCATATAGGCAACTAAGAAGCCTAAGAAAACTTATCACCAAAGACAACAGTTGCGTAAAATCTCACCATAACCATAGATGTCCTTCTCTTCCATATTGCAGTATTCTTACTGTGGGATCCTCTGCTTCAGGCGACCTGAACGTCTTCTCTCATACAAAAGCTTTCAACATGGTTGCTGTTGGTGCGTGGGACGTCACATAAAGGGCCATAAACCGGGGACCTTAGATGTGATGTCTGCATGCACATACCTCAGAACTAACTGCCCAGATAGTAGCTTAGGAGATGTCAAAAGATGTCCTTCAAACTGGTGGAATGCCACAGACTGTCCAAAAATTATCTTACTGCTGGTAGGGGCTCTGAAGGCCTCTAGACCTGTAGATATGAAACTAGGGGGTCAGGAGGCAGGGAAGGAATACTACAACATGGAAGAAAAGGACATCTATGGTTACGGTAAGATTTTACAACTATTCTATGTCCTTCTATTCTCATGTTGCAGTATTCTTTTCTCAAAGATGTTTATTTTTGAAGTACATTTGAATGAATTCTACAGTATTTAACTATGTACACTATTTACATTAGCTTAACACTAACAGACCTTAACATATAGCTACTTCATAAGCATGTCCAATCCATTATCAGAGCGCCTGATCAATTATTGTATAGTGTCAATCAACGTTAAGACTTTCCCCCAAGGGTTGTTGATAAATGGCTTTGGATAAATTCTTAATTTTAATTTCCAATAATGCTGTGGTATTCAGTAAGCTGTGGAAGTCTTCCAAAGTTGATATTGTGATTTTATTCCATCTTCTTGTTATACACTTCTTGAAATTGCAAGTATAGTCCATACTAGATACATGTTTGTTTGACCTATTCAAATGAGGACCTTCATTCGCATTTAATACAAGAGCTTTAGTTAAAAAAAATGATTAATTAAATAAAGCTTGTAGAAAGTTAATACCATTCCAAAATGGCTTAATTTTAAAGAAAACGTGGTTCCAATATGCATTGTGCACTTAGTCTCATCAACATATTCTTATGGAAGAAAAAGAAGTTATGCCTTACCATAACGTTTCATCTGTATTGTTGATCCTCGTTCAGTCATTACGTATGGGTATCTGTTCAGACTTCGGAACAGAGCCGGCCATCTTCCAAGCTCGCGTCAGCTACAAACTCTTGAGCTACACTTACCCAGAATTCCCCTCTCCCTGTTACCTCAGATTGAGTTTGCAAGTCAAAGGAAGGTAGAGGCTACCTCTGGTCAAATGACCTAAAAGAACCGGATGGTGAGATCCACTAGAAGCCACAGGTGGGGGAAAGAGGGGGGGGGGGGTCATAATGACTGAATGAGAATCGACACTACAGATGGAACGTTATGGTAAGAAGACTTCTTTATCTGATATTGTTAATCCTTGTTCATTCATTACGTATGGGATAGAGTCCCCAGCTACCTCTATTCCTTGGAGGCTCTTCATGGAAGGACACTCCTGAGCACCATAGAACCAAAAGATGCTCTTCCCCTGGAGGCCAAATCCAATTTGTAATGATTGATGAAGGTATGAGGCATAGCCCTAGTTGCAGCTGCACAGATGTCATGTAAAGAAGCTCCAGCATGGAAGGTAGCAGAAGTCGCAACAGACCATGTAGAATGAGCCTTTATGGTAGTAGGCAATGGAATATTACGTTGAGTATAAATGGGCACAAGGTTTATCAACCATCTAGCCAATGTGGCCTTAGCAACAGCACATCCTAATCTAGGTCCAGAATAGACCAAAAATAACTGGTCTGATTTACGAGAGGCCTTAGTCCTGTTCAAGTAGAAGCAAATTTGTCTGTGAATATCTAGTGTATGTAGGCAATACTCTTTGTTTGAATGATTTGGGAAGAAAACTGGCAATTTAATGGTTTGATTAATGGACATTTCAGAGATCACTTTTGGCAGAAATGAAGGATTAGTTCTCAAAGACACTATCTCTATGAAAAAATCAAGTATGGACTCGATGCACAAGGCTTGAAGCTCAGAGATACGTCTGGCAGAAGTAATGGTGACCAAAAACAAGGTTTTCCATGACAAATATTTGAGGTCCCACGAAGAAGTTGGTTCGAAAGGTGACATTGTCAGAGCTTGTAGAACTAATGAAAAGTCCCATGGTTGAAAAGGTTCTCTAAAAGGGGGCTTCAGATGATGCACACCTTTTATGAAAGGTCTTGCATAATGTGTGTGACATGAGGAGTCTTGGACAACCTCATGGAAATTAGATATTGCAGCCAAATTAACTCTAATGGTGGAGGCTGACAGACCCAACTGAAATAGGTCGGCCAGATACTCTAGTATTATTGACACCAATGCTGAGAAGGGATCTACTTTTTTTTCTTTCAGCCAACAGGTAAATCTTTTCCACTTGCTTAGATAAGTAATTCTAGTGGAAGACTTATGAGATGCAATAAGAATGTCCCGTACTGGTAAAGAAATATCATTCTGCCTGACAATCAAGGGAATTGAAGGAGCCAAGCTGCGAGCTTCAGGCTGTCCAAGTTGGGATGAATCAGGTTCTGTGGATGTGAGATCAACCCCAGGGTTGGATGGAGAATCCATGGTTGATGTAGCAGGTGAGGCCAAAGGAAGGGGAACCAAATCTGATGAGGCCAATACGGTGCTATGAGGATCACCTTGCTCTTCAACAGACAGGCTTTCTTCAGAAACTGGGGAATGAGGGGGAGAGGTGGGAATGCATAAAGACCAGAGGGCAAGGACGGCCCCAGCGGTGGAAGATCTCCACCGCTATAAAGGGATTCAGGGACCACCCGTGAGGTTGTAGAATGCACCTGCTGAGTCTGTCTGCTACCACCACGTTGGAACTCCCGGGAATGTGCGTTGCTAGAAGAAAACGGTTGGTAGCCATCACCCATTGCCATATCCTCATGGCCTCTTGACAAAGGGGGTAAGATTTGGTTCCAGCCTGTTTGTTGATGTACCAGACCACCGCCATGTTGTCCGATTGTATTGCAATCATCCCAGACAGCAGCAGGGGATGGAATGCTTGCAACGCCAGAAGCACCGCCCTCAGCTCTAGAACATTTATATGCAGTTGGGCTTCCAATTCGGACCAAGTGCCTTGAACCGTGTCCCTGACATAGCCCCCCACACCATCAGGGAGGCGTCCATGGTCACTGTAGCCTTGGGCTGCTGGGGGGGGGGTGAAGGGGCAAGACTAATGTGACTGGTTATGGGTCAACCACCAATTTAAATCTTGTTTGCACCCGTGAGTTACTCGAATCTTGGCTGATAGAGGATATTGGAAAGGATACCATTGGGTGAGTAGAAGCCTCATGTGAAACCTGGCCAGGGGAACAATGGTGATGGAGGCTGCCATACAACCCAACAGCTGTAGGACAGTGAGCTGTGATTTCTCCCTTGAAAGGATTGCGATCAGTTGTTGCTTTATCCTTAGAATGCTGTGCTCTGGAATGGATGCTTTGCAATTCTTTGTAGCCAAGATGACCCCTATGAATTCTGTGGACTGATATGGGGTGAGATTGGATTTTTGCCAGTTTATGGTTATGCCTAACCTTTGTGCAGCGAGGAGAGTGTATGCTAAGGCTTCTTCCAATAGATGTCTGGTGGGGGCAGAGATGAGCCAGTCGTCTAGGTATGTAAACACCTGGAACCCTTGTAGTCGCAAGTGAGCTGTGACGACTGCCATCACTTTGTGAACACTCTGGGGGCTGTAGAGAGTCCGAAGGACAGTACTCTGAACTGGCAGACTGGCTACCACACGGAAGCACAGAATTCTTGATGGCCTGTCCACTTTTATGTGGTAGTACATATCTTGAAGATCTATCGAGCACATCCAATCATCTTTTTCCAAAAGCGGGAGGATAGACTGTATTGTGACCATCCGGAATTTTTGTACTCTTACAAACTTGTTCAATACACTGAGATCCAAAATTGGTCTCCAGTCCCCGGTTTTCTTTGGCACCAAAAATAGTAGAGTAGAATCCGGATCCTATCTGGTCTGGAGGTACTATTTGGATGACTCTTTCTTAGCAGATTTTCTATCTCTAGTGCTGCTTCTTCCCTTTGACTGGGTGGAACGTCAGGTAAGTTTTTTTGGAGGGACAGGACAAAGATTGAAGGGGATACGATAACCTCTGGTTATAATCCTTTGTACCAAAGAATCTGTGGTGATGGTTAGCCAGGCAGAAGGGTACAAGGAGAAACGACACCCAACCACCTCCAGAAGAAAGGAGTTGGGCCGCTCTTCAGGAGCGCTGGTAGGATTGGCCAGGAATCCTACCCGTCTGCTCAACAGTGGCACAGGAAAATAACTTTCTTGGGTGGCGTAAGCCAGGGAACCTTTTGGGCTAGGCTTACGTAGGCCCTTGGGCAGATAGCCTAGTACCTACCTATATAGAGAGTCCCTGGAACCCTGGTTACGCGGGACCCCCTCTGCCCCGAAAGGAGAGTCTTCCCTGTGAAATTTCCCACTCTGCCTCTATGGGAGAACTCAGCCTGTGTGTCAGGGAAAGGACCCAGAGACTTCTTGAACCATGTCTTCCCACTCTTTTGGTTTCGGGAGAAAGCACGGTGAGGGGAAGAATAACAGACACCTACGGCAGAGAGGGTCTTACCGTCCTGTTCACATCTGGCCAGTGTGCTTTTAACCTTTTGTCCAAACAAGAGGCTTCAATGGGAGCGTTAAGAAAGGAAGCCTTAAAGGGTTCCGCGAAATTGCACAAGCGCATCCAGGCTTGTCTAAGACCAGAGCTGAACCCACCGCTTTAGCTGCTCCTTCTGATGCGTGAGATAACAACTGCATGGAGAAGTTAGATATTGGCTCAATGGTGGTCAGCTGAGAGGCCATTTTGTCACAGACCTCAGACACGGCACCAGCCACGGTTTCAGAGAGCTCGGATTTTGTCACAGACCTCAGACACTGCACCAGCCACGGTTTCAGAGAGCTCGGAAATTAGATCCCTTTGAAGCCTTTTAAAGTGTGCCATATAATTCAGGGACCTGATAGCAATGGTCGCTGATGCAAAGGTGCACTTCCCTATCCTGTCCAGGGCCCGGGACTCTGTTGGGCAGATGGACAGTCTGGCTTTCTTCTTCAGCCAGATCCTTTTTGGTTGCAGCCACCACCAGAGCATCCACAGGAAGACCTTTAGACCAATGGGGATCCGTTGCAGGAGGGGACAAAAATCTTATCTGGCCTCCGGGGAATAGCCTTGACAGTGTCAGGAGCCTTTCACACACGCTGCACGATGAGCCGGACCAGTTCAATTGGCAGGTGGGGTAACCCAGGAGGTAGGGGGCCGGGCGTGAAAAGCCTGCAGGAACAGACTCCTCAGAGGTCAGATTAGAAGGCTGTCAGTCACCTCTCTAAGGATTTCGAGGATATCACAAAAGGACACCTCCAGAGGGTGACAGAGGGGATCCTTCCCCATCAAAGGATGTGTTTTCAGTGACGGAACTCCTCTGTGGAGTCCATGTGCTTCCTCTTGCAAACTTTTACAGTGAACTTCCTCAGAGGGGGAAGACAACAGAAAGGGTTTCCTGTGGGGATACGTCCTGAGGCCCTTGCGCCTGGTGTCTGCTAGGTGCGACTTGTGAACAAAGCGGTCCAGAGGAGGGCAGGGAGATGGACCGCACAGTATAGCCAGCAGCAGCCAGAACCTTCTCCATCAGTTGGAAGGCTGGTCCACCTGAAGAGGGGAGAGTGTCCAGGACAGGGTTCACCCCTCCCCTAAGTAGCTCAGCTTGCCGACCCAGAGGCCCCATATGGCTGTGAAACACATTACGCGTGTCACAACTATCATCCTGGGTCATAGCAAAACTTTCCTGCCACAAAGGCAACTGCGGTTCCTTAGTGAGGTCCATATAAAGAGAACCATAGAGGGGTAAGACTGCGTTATATCCAGGGACTTCAAGGGCAATGAAGGAGGAGAATAAGAAGGGGTCTTTGGCGATGGGCGATCACCTCCCAAGGAAGGATAGGTCCTGGGGGGCAGGATACCTCTGGCCAGAAGCACTTTATCCACAAGACACAACACGTCGTGTTCAGAAAGGCTTCTAGTGGACCTCACGGACACAGCTGAGGGAGAAACAGGTCTGTACACAGAAGAGAAGCTCAGTGCCCACCTCGCCAGTTCATACTGAGAACAACGGTGCAGAGAGAGAATGGACTACGGGTGCCTGCACAGAGGAAATCACATGTTGCAGAGGTCACGGTCTGCACTGACAAAAAGATCAGTGCCAAAGTGGTTGCCAGTACAGTAGCTGGAACCAACAAAATTGGTGTCAATAACTGAGGCGTCAGTTCTGAGTAAGATGTTGGAGCTGACATGGTTAAGGTCTGCGCCGACTGAACAGTCGGTGTCGATGTAGTAGCAGTAGTCTGAACATAGGAGCCCCTCGGTACAGATACAGTAAGCGCTACAGTAGACAGAACCGAAATAACTGCTGGCACCAAAGGTCTAGGCAACAAAAGCGCTGGGGCCAACAGAGTGAGCGCCGAAGCAGAAAACTTGGCCTTCTTAGTTCTTGGTTGGCAGGAGTCCCCAGCCAGGGATGAAGGCAGAGACTTGGCCTTTGTAGGATCATCAGATATTTTCTTATGGGGCTCTAGGAGGGGTTGAAGCCTCCGACCCAGAAATAGCCTCTGAAAAGGGAGATTTAAGAAGTCCCTTCAGTAACAACTTATTTTTCCTCTCAAAAGTTCTACTGGAAGAGTTCTTACAAATACCATAAGGCAGGTCAACAGATAAGTGAGACACACCCAAGCAATAAACACACAGAGTGTGTGTGCATCTGATGTAGGTAGTTTGTGTCCACAACCTGAACACCTTTTAACTCCTGGACTACCTTTTTTATCTGCCATGATAGAAAAGGAAAAAGAAGAAAGGGTACAAGCAATGGTACGAAAGAATAACCGAAGGTAATGAAGAAAAGAAGGGTTTACTAATGATGGCAAGGGAGAAAATACCTCAATGTTAAAAGTGCAGAGTAAAGAGAAGGAAACTCAAGGAAATATAGTCGCTAAATGCGAGAAGGCAAGAGATAACAAATTAGAAACTTTTCTGACAAAAAAAGGTTATATTAGACTAGTCTAACAACAAATATCTATACTTTGCTCAAGAGAAGCAGCTTGAAACGACCGAATGGCGATGCGGCAAACGAAATCTGTGGTAACAGGGAGAGTGGAATTCTGGTTAAGACTTTAGCTCGACAGTTTGTAGCCGACGCAAGCTTGGAATATGGCTGGCTCGGTTCCATGTAAGGAATGAACGAGGATTAACAATATCAGATCTAATTTTACTGATTCTATCTGGGGTTAAGAATGCTCTGTGCAAGCATTTCCAATTAAAAACTTTCCAGTATTGTGTAAAGGATGTATATTTTATCGATAAGATATGTTTTAATATCTTCAGTTAACTGTATTGGAGTGTCCTTTTGTTATACATTTCCGATACGAGGTTTTTTTTATAGCTTATCAATATTTTGTAAAATTTTGAAATACTGTTTCCCATGTCAGTCATCATATGTATTTCGTAAATTAAGGTATTATTTTAAATGAAGAATTGTTATTCTACTTAAAACTTGTGAATATGACAGAATACTCTAAAATTAGCCAGTCCTGTTGTGGAATTTTCCATGTTTTTATTACTTGCACATCTAAAACTTTTAGTTCTTTGATACATTGGAGCCAAACAAATCCTCCGTTACCAAGAATTAATAATTTCTCTATATTTTATGTGGAAAGTTCTTTGCGACTATAAATGGTGTTAAAAGATCAAACCAGATTTTTAAATCTATATTTGCATTAATAATTTTCCTACTGTTGCAGTATTCTTACTGTGGGGGAGTACCACAGCTCAGGAAGGAGCAAGAGTGGAGAGTAGCAGATTCCAGAAATCCTTGCAGGATTGCCCTTGCGAAAACTGAATCCTTGCAGGATTGCCCTTGGAAAACCTGCTCTGGTGATACGGTCCAGTTTGTAATGTTTGGTGAAGGTATGTAGAGTGGGGACCAGGTGGCTGCTTCAAGGATGGTAGCTGTTGTCTAGGTCTTTGAAGAAGGCTTTGGAAGAAGCTACTGCTCTAGTAGAATGAGCCCGGATTCAAGTATTTTCCATGGTAAGAGTAGCAGAAGCAGATGGTTTTCCTGATCCAACAGGAAATAGTCTGTTTGGAGACTTCCTTACCCAGGGCTCTGGGATGGAAGGAAACAAAGAGTTGATATGATTTCCTGATGGACTTTGTTTTTGTCTGAACATCCATTGAGTGTAGTATTCACTCATGGTCATTCCAGGGAGAGAATACTTTTGGAAAGTGAATGGACTGATTTAGTGATAGCTTGCTGACCACTTTGGGCAGAAGGAGGGATTGGTGCACAGGTTCACCCAGTCTTTACAGAAGATAGTGTAAGGAGGGCATGCCATGAGTGCTTGCAACTGTGACCCTTCTTGCTGAAATAAGGGCTACCAGCAAAACTGTTTTCCATGTGCACAAATGCAGGGATACAGAAGTGGCTGGTTCAAATGAAGTCAGTGCAAGTTTCTCCAGGACATAATTTAGGTCCCAGGGTGGCTGGGTAGGCTTTCTGGGTGGTTTCATGTGCAAGACCCATTTTAAGAACATTTCAACATCCAACCCGGAGAGTAAAGGAGGTTCCAGGGGTAGGCAGGCAGAAACAGCAGAGAGGTGCACTTTCACTGAACAGTATGAAAGTATATGCTTTAATTAGCTCATATAAGCTTAAGACTAAAGAGACATCTGCTAGAAGGGGGCCCCCCTTATGTCTATGGAGGCACAATTTGGAGAATCTGTCCCATTTAGAAATGTAGATCTCCTTGTATTAAGTTTCCCGGCCTCCTGCAGGATAGAAAGCATGTCCTCTGTGTAGCAGTGTCTGAAGGGTACTAGAAGTTTATCACCCAAAGAGTTAGGCTCAGCATCTCTAGGTGTGAATGGATGAGAGTTCCCTTCTGCTGTGCGAGTAGGTCCACCTTGGGAGGCAACTTGTGGTGATTGCCTTGGCGAAGGACTGTAGAAGGGGAAACCAGGTCCACCTTGGCCAGTAGGGAGTCACCAGTAAGATTTTTGGCATGTCTCCTGATCTTCAGGAGGACTTTCTGAATGAGACTGAAGAGTAGAAAGGCACACAGAAACCATCCCTTCCATGAGATGGTGAAGGCATCCACTCTCCAAGTTAGGGGAGAGTGGTGATTGGTACAGAATTTTGTCAGTTGTCTGTTCTGGGGGGTATGCAAACAGTGTGTGTGTGGTGTACCCCATTGGATGTACATCTAGAGAAACTTCCCAGTTAACATCCACTCGTGATGTAGAGCATCTGCCTGAAGGTTGTCCTGGGAAGGAAGGGATGCATGTTGCCTGTAGGGATAAGTTGTTTTTGTTTTGCAAGGCTAATTCTCACATTTACATTGCCAGCCTGCATAGAAGGTATGACCTGCCCCCCCTCCCCATTTGATTTACCACACGACAGTGTTGTCTGAAGATTATCAGAGGGCCTGGCTGAAGGAAAGGGAGAAAAGCCTCCAGACCGATGTCATTTCCCAGACATTGATATGTTTCCTCAAGAAGGATGCCTGCCAAGGTGCTTGTACCTAGAGTCCCTTCATCGCAGCCCCCCAGCCCAGATTCGATGCATGTGTGCATATGCTGAGCTGGGGGGGGGGTAGTCTCAAATTCCTTTGAATCTGTTGTATCCACACCACCTTTAGTTCTGTTTTTAGACCAGAGTACTTTGAAATCTAGAGGATGGCTGTGCTGGGACCATACATTCTTCAAATACCACTGCAGCTTCCTCATGTACATCCTGGTTAGGGGAAGCATAGGGATGGTGGCTGCCATCAGACCCAGAAGGTGCATAAACTGTCTTGCTGGCAGCTGGTCTATCTGGAGGTGGTCTTGGAAATGGTTTGCCAGGGAAATTACTTTGTCTTGGGGTAAAAATGCCCTCATTAGGTCTGCCCGAATCCTACACCCCGGGAAGCAATTATCTTGTTCTGAGAATAGAGATGACTTGGAGAGGTTCAGTGTGAAACAGTCTCTGAAGCAGGGACAGATAACTGGAGATAGAGGATCTCCTTCTGCAAAAATCAAAATATAGTCTGGATAGGGACAGATCTGTACGCCCTTGGTCCTGCAGAACGCTATAGTGGGACCTAGGTATTTGGTGAAAACCCTTGGTGCAGTGGACAAACCAAAGGGCAAGGCAGTGAACTGAAAATGAGAGGAAGGCTCAGCAAAGCTCAAGTATTTCTTGTGGTTTGGGTGTATGGGGATGTGGAGGTAAGACACCTTCAGGTCCAAAGTGGCCAGGAATGCTTGCGGTGGAAACAGTGGAAGCAGGGTCTGTAGGGATAGCATTCTGAAAAAGAGGACTTTTAGACAAAGATTTAGAATGAACATGTCCAGGACTAGTCTCTATAGTACATCCTTCTTTATAACTAGGAAAAGTCTGCAGTAAAACCCTTTTCCTTGTCCTACTGGTATGGGTTCTATGGTGCCTTGTGCCTGTAGAGCCTGGATAATGTGGGGAATTAGATTAAGCAGATTTTGGGTTGGAAAGGAATTCCCTGTGGGGTGGGGGTCTTTTCTGCCAGGATAGAAAATATCCTTTTTCCACTACTACCAGCACCCAGCAGTCTGTGATGACTTCTTTCCAAAGGGGCAGACAGTGAGAGACGGGACAGACAGGCGGAGGTGGGCAAGGCAGTGATACACTATTGCCATTTCTGTCCTAAAAAGGACAGTCTTTGGGCTGCCAGAGGATGGGCAGTCCTTGACTGTAGTCTCCTAATCACTTTCGTATGCCTACTAGAGGCAGAGGTGGTGGCCCTTCTGACACAGCAGGATAATTTCTATAGTACTTTATTTCAGCCAGAAATAGATGGATTACTGCATCCAACTATTCTAATTGTAATAGTCAAAGGCTAATTTATCTAAGTTTGTGCCAGGTTTGCCAGGGGTTTATGTAGGAAAAATGGAAAGACATTTGAAGCGTAAGATTTATGAACATCTATATGAAATACAAAAACACAATCCCAGTAACGCCTTATATCGACACACCCCGATATGCCCACAAGCCACATTTGTATTTTTTGTACTTGAGACAAAGTAGGGACAACAGAGGGGGTCCATGGGAGACCAGATTAGAATATTGGGAATCTTATTGGCAGGTGGTGTTGGAAGCCAATAGATTACCTGGCATGAATGACCATATATATATTGTACCATTGTTAAAACTGAAAGCTGCTAAATTATAAACTACTATTTATACATGTTTGATACAACAAGATATATTTTATGGTGGCTTAACATACATATGTTTTTAAGAGATTATATTTTATATTTGGATATATTTACATATACACATATATAAAATATTTTAATATGAAAGGATTTCTTAACAAGTTATACAAGTTGCTTACAAATTATTCATGTAATTTTTAAAATGCATTAGTTTACAAACAATATACATTTGCTTAATAGGTAGGAATTTTATAAAGTATAAACGGGTTTTGGTGTCTGACATTTTAGTATTATGTTAGTATGTTTGTCTTTAAAAATTGATTAGAAGATCCTTAATGGATGTAATTAGACTATATAAATAGTCTGTTTGTGCAACAAAATGTATATCTGAAGAAGTCGGGGAATTACACTGACGAAAACGTTGCACCAGCAATTTTGACGTTAATAAAATCTTTTTGGTTGTGGTCTCTCCTATATCTGATTTTGGTCCTGTGTTGTGGATTCTATCAGTAGAGACTCCGGTTGTTTTTCTTTGTTATTATGGAGTCTCGTACGGGAGAGACCAAATCCACAGAGTCTTCAGTCCATCCTTTGGGGTCTGAAGTGGGTGAATTTCGAAAATTAGCTGGTCAGCTCACCCAACTTATCGAACTTTTGACGCCTTTGAGTCAAGGGCTTCTATCTTTTGTGACTGGTAAAGGAACATCGTCCAAGATTGTTTTTGGTATGGGTCAAGGTCCACCTCCTGCCTTAGATGACAATGGTATGGCCCAAGGTTCCGGTTCAGGCTTTCCAAGTACCTCTACTAACTTTCAGCAAACTCCAAAAGTCTTACGCTCCCAAAATTTGGTTACAGAAAATGGATCTATGACGGGAGATATTGCATGGAATATACTTTCTACTTTTCAGGAGTGGTTACGGTCTAACCCTATGTTTACCGACCACGATGGGGATTTGGCACCCAAGGACACTATTATACTTACACTGAGACTGTTGAACTTTTACGGACAGCCCTGTACAGGTACAGAAGCTTGCATCTTGACAATATGTATTTAAATGAATGTCTTAAGAAACGTTTAGTACCTAAAGGGCTACGGATTTATAAATATCCTAATAATGTTAGTCCTGGCAGTGAATTCCACCACGATCTTGTTACAGCCTTTGATAACTGTGGCCTGGAAATTGTTCAGGCCATAGTTAAGAAAAATGAAAATGAAATATGTAAGCTTCACGAAGAGATTGAGAAATACAATGCTTTCATTGTCAATGACTTAATGTTCACTGTAGAACAGGAAAAGAAAAAATATATCAGGGTTTATATTGATAAACAATGTGAAGAAATTTTAACAAGGAAACAAAAAATTACAACGAGACATTAAGAAATAGGAGATGGGCCAGCAGTATCCAGCACCCCCTGCCATGCGTTTTCAATACAATCAGGAAGGGGGAGGAAAGTCCATGTCCCACAATAATAACTATTTTGAGAAAGGAAACAATAGGATGGGGAGTCCAACAGTGAATGAACCAATGGTAGAAATGAAACTAGGCGTTCAGAAAGGATACGGAACCAGCGTAATAATCAAGGTTCCAGCCATTTTTATCAGGGAACTTAGCCCCACGGGGGGGGGGGGGTACAACAAGAACAGGAATCAGAGGTGGTAACTAATGATATGCCAACAGTTCCTGAGTACAAACAGGAATGAACATGTGATTAGTAGCCAAGCAGGTTTTCACATTTACAACTATAGTGACTTGCAGGTTACTGACACATATTTTGATTTATTCACCAAGGGTTTTAAGTATATACCTCAAAGAAACACAGTGACACTACTAGGGATATTATGAATTTAAAAATCTTCATAAGAAAATTAAATTTAGAAAATCTATTTGGAAATACAATTTCTGATATCAATAGCAGTGTACCTCACAGGTCTAGTACATTTAACCTCCCTATACACCCACAGATGAAAAACTTGGAATCTAAAATTGAAAGGAAAATTAGACAAATTAATAGACATTATACATATACTCCTAACATTGAAACAGCTAAAATAGAATTACTTAACCAACTTGGTCATAACCCTAATTTTCGGGTTATGGAACCGGACAAGGGGGGATGGTATTAATGGACAAAATAGTATACGAAGGGAAAATTAACGCTATCCTACATAATGAATCTAGGTACAGGCCAGTCTCTATTAATGAGATTAATATATCATACAAGATGATAGACTTGGCTATCAAAGATCTATTTGACCAAGGAGTCAGACTATAGTACCTATTCGTATCTTGAGAGCACAGCTCCCAGGATACCTTCTATATTTGGGATACCCAAAGTACACAAAGATGTCCAAGATCCCCCACTAAGGCCTATTGTTTCTGCACAGGGTTCCAAGATATCCCCCTTATCTAAAATTTTAGATTGGAAACTTAAACACCTGTGGGGTAAAGAACAACATTCACTCAAAGATTCTTGGGAATTTTTGGGCAAAATTACACCTGAATTATATTCCTCTGATTTAATTTTCCTGACCATAGATGTTGTGGATCTTTTTTCTGTGATTCCACACGACCAGGGCTTAAATTGGTTAGGAGAAGCCCTGAGAAAAAATCCAGGGGTAAGTCAAAATTATATTTTTTTGGTGATGGAATTGACACAATTGGTTTTAAATAACAACTTTCTGTATTTTGCAAGGGAATATTTTAAACAAACCTCTGGTATTGCCATGGGGGCTAACTGTGCCCCCACCTATGCGGATATAGTGCTGTTTGAGAAAGTAAATATGTAATTAACAGTATATATATATATATATATATATATATATATATATATATATAGTCAGCACTGGACTTTTTATTCACGTTTTTTTGGATGATATATGTATTTTTTGGACAGGTTCAATCAGTACTGGAGGATTTTATTAAATACTTAAACTCCAGTACTGATTTTTTGAAATTTACGTATCAAATTTCCAGGGGTAGTGTCAACTACCTGGATGTGACCTTGAGAGTAAATGACGAGGGTTTCCAATCTACAATTTACAGGAAACCCACTTTTTCCAATAGTTACATCAGGTTCACTAGTTCTCATCCAAAATTCCAAAACAAGGGCATAGTCAAGGGACAGTTTTGTCAGAGCATCACGTATGACCTCTGACAACCTTGACTATACACAGGAATGTTCAGTGCTGACTAAGTTGTTTCTGGAGAGGGAATACCCTTTAGAATTCATTGAAAGCATTAGTAAAGAAGTTAAGGAAGGCAGGGAAACTAAATATAAGCCCAACCTTGGCACAGGTAATATGCCAAAATTTTCCGCTTCTAGAGAAGTTCAGGATTTAAATGAAGGTTACAAAACAGTATTTGTTATTGATTACAGTGCCAATTCTGGGATAATTAAATAGTTGAAGAAGAATGGGGATATTTCTTTGACATTATGGACCTTATGAACTTAAGGGAAAACTATGAGAACAGTTTTCCTTAAGGGGAGAAATATAAAAAAATATTTTGGAACATGAGATTGGGACTAAAGCATTTTCCAATCAACGTAGAGGCACATACAGATATGGGGCCTGTGGACAGTGCAAACACATAGCACATACAGATAAAATTTTTGTTTCAGCCAGAAATAGATGGATTACTGCATCCAACTTTTCTAATTGTAATAGTCAAAGGCTAATTTATCTAAGTTTGTGCCAGGTTTGCCAGGGGTTTTATGTAGCAAAAACGGAAAGACATTTGAAGCGTAGGATTTTATGAACATCTATATGAAATACAAAAACACAATCCCAGTAACGCCTTATATCGACACACCCTGATATGCCCACAAGACACATTTGTATTTTTTGTACTTGAGACACAAAATAGCAACAACAGAGAGGGTCCATGGAAGACCAGATTAGAATATCGGGAAACCTATTGGCAGGTGTTGTTGGAAGCCAATAGATTACCTGGCATGAATGACCATACATCTATTGTACCATTGTTAAAATTGAAAGCTGCTAAATTATAAACTATTTATACATGTTTGATACAAGATATATTTTATGGTTGCTTAACATTCATAGGTTAAGAGATTTTTATATTTGTATATATTTACATATATAAAAAATTATTTTAATATGAAAGGATTTTTTTTAACAAGTTATACAAGTTTCTTACAAATTATTCATGTAATTTTTAAAATGTATTAGTTTACAAACAATATTTATATATTTGTTTAACAGGTAGGAATTTTATAAAGTATAAACGGGTTTTGGTGTCTGACATTTTAGTATTATGTTAGTATGTTTGTCTTTAAAAATCGATTAGAAGATCCTTAATTTGTGTAATTAGACTATATAAATAGTCTGTTTGTAAAACAAAATTTATAGCTGAAGAAGTCGGGGAATTACACTGACGAAAACGTTGTACCAGCAATTTTGACGTTAATAAAATCTTTTTGGTTGTGGTTGCGGTCTCTCCTATATCCGATTTTGGTTCTCTGTTCTATAGTACTTGGGTATGGGAGATATCAGGTATTTAATATCCTGCAGCTCTCTCTTCTCCTATAAATTTTTAAATAGCTCTGCAGACTGCTTACAAAACAAAGTTATCAAGAGGAGCATTTAGGATCTATTCTGGCAGTGGTTGGAGCCTAAGCCAGGAGTATCTGCGCAAGACTGATGCAGTTGCAGATATAGCAGAGGCTTCTGCATAGTCAGAACTGCATCTGATTGAGTGATTGGCCACCTGGGATGCCAAGGATAGCTTAGATACTACTTCAGTTTTGTTAGGGAGTCAGGCAGGGAGTTCAAAAAAGTAGAGGCTTGGGACACAAGTCCAAGGCATATTTAACCACGTGTTTGGTAGTTAGTCAATTCTGCTGAAGGCCAGGGTGGAGAAAGTGTAAGTTTTCTTGCCCAGCCTAGTACAGTTTTACTGTCTTTACCTGAAGGTAAAAGACTAGGAAGGCAGCAGTCTAGACAGTCTATTAGGAGCCACAGCAATGGCAGCAGGGTCTGACAAGGGGGGTTTTACTAGGAATTTGTGGTCATCAGGCACTTTATAGAAATGGTCTGGTCTCTCTAGTGCAGGAGGCCGAGTGTCTCGGTTCTTACAGCAGGAAGCAAATGTGTCAAGGTATGCAGGGATCACTGGAAAAATTGCTGATGGGGAGGGCGATTCAACCTGAAACAACTCAAAGTATACGAGTTTCTGTCATTTGGGAAGTATCCTATTTGTAGTATTCTTTCATCTTGGTGATGGTTTCACCACGTCATGTCCTCTGGAGGGGAATATACAACAGAATCCTCGTCTGGAGACGAATATTTCGGGGGGGGGGGGGGA
This sequence comes from Protopterus annectens, assembly GCF_019279795.1. NCBI lineage: Eukaryota > Metazoa > Chordata > Ceratodontiformes > Protopteridae > Protopterus > Protopterus annectens. The sequence goes on along the minus strand of NC_056743.1, from coordinate 1,236,467,960 downwards.
CTATTTGCAAGTAATATGTAACAGACTCCTCTGATCAAGAGCAAAGGGCCTCTTCTTCCTGGGTAATAGAGGGAAGGAGTGTGGCAGAAGTAGGCCTTGGGCTGAGCACTGGAATAGAGGGGGCTGAGGAGGGTGTAGGCCCAAGGGCCATGAAGGCCTGCATGAGGGACTGAGTAGAGGACTGTCAAGTCCTGTTATCCTTCAGGGAAGTTAGACAAATGTTTTGTTTTCTATTTAAAAGGAGTAGATTTGGGAAATCCTGTAGGCCTTTATTCTGGGGCCTTGGCAAAGGAAGGAGACTAATTCCAGAGATCCAGAAGATGTCCGGTAGAACCTGGTTCCCCCTCGACATCGGGAATAACTGATGTCAGAGACATCTTCGCAGACATGCCGGCCAGTACTTAGAATACGGGTACCTCAAGGGGAGCCACAGACACAGACTGCTCTAGCAAATGTCCCTCAACCCCTGTATCAGCAGTTAGCGGGGCGTCCAGAGAGGCAGTAGTGGTAAGCCATGAAACTTTGGCCTTTTTCTTTGGTGGTTCTATCAGTTTGGCCAATTATGGATCCATCCTAAGGGCTAGCTGAAGCTTTTCATTTTTCTAAAGTACAGGTTAAGGGCTGCCAAATGGCTTCCAAGAGTTTTCGGGACGAAGGATTAGTAGATGGCACAGGAAGTATGGTCATGTTCCCAGCATAGACAAGACACAATGGTCATGGGTGTTATTACGTGGAATTTGCTGCCCATAGCGGCATTTCCCTTCTTAGTGGGCATCGGACAATGTAAAAAAACAAACAGCAAACCAAATTCAAGCAAGTAGTATAAGCAAGAAATCCCCAATGGGGTACTTAGCTTTGGATGTAAAGAGGAGTGATGCGATCGATTTGACGTTCGACTGCAGCAGACAAGTTCTGAGGTCTGTGCATGCAGATGTCACATTTAAGGTTCCTGGTTTATGGCCGTGTGTGTGACGTACCACACACCAATAGCAACCAGGCTAAAAGCTTTTGTATAGGAGCCAACATTCGGATTGCCTGAGGCGGAGGATCCCCCAGTAAGAATACTACAACATGAGAACAGAAAGAAACTTACTTCAATCAGTTAAGTGAACAGCAGACAGAGTTATTGATACACTTTTTAGGGTAGGAATTCATTTAACTGAAGTCTCAAAATTATCCTTACGGGCTCAACTGTACATTAAAGTTTTTTAAAATTAGACTGATAGCTGTACAAGTGAAAAAAAGAAGTCAAGGTACATAAAAATCTTCATGTCTGAATACATCAGTGGGGGTGGAAGATTGTACCAAATCTTTTGTTTATATGTGCTACTACATTAAGTGGAATTGCTTGTTAGAAGCCATTACGGGCAGAAAGATTTTCAAATTTTAGAGGCGACAAGGTTTTTTTTTTTTTTTTTTTTTTTGGGTGTGTAATAAATCTGTAAGGAAATATTTAAAGTCTGGAGAGTTCTCTGTAAGGAATATGGTGAGAGCAAATGGGTGTAACCGATGAATTTTTTTTGAGCCAAAATGCACACCTATGACTATCTGAATTGACTACACATAGTAATGCCTGCTTACGTTTAATTCTGGTGGCCGCAGTGGAAATCGAAGTCTATACCTGCTGTGTTTAGAAGTGCTGAATATTGTAACAGATAAAAGAACTGAAAGTGGGATCTTCAGAAAAGTGTAGGAGCAAATTACATAGGAAAAATGGAAATTGTGGGAACAATACATGCAGAATTTGAGAAGTGAGGTTTAAGGGAAGGCAGGAATTGATCAATGTGTACTGCTGGATTGATAATTTTATAGAACAAATGTGTGTGAGGTTTAATGTTTGTAACTATGAACACATTAACATGTTTTCTTAGATAGAAATGTTTGCCTAGGTCTTAAGTGATAACCAAATTATTAACACCTTAACTGAATTGAGTTTTATTGCATAAACTGGAAGAAGGCAAGATTAAACTTGGTCTACAATTCTTGTGAAATATTCCTTGCTTAGGCCTGGAGTGAGTCAGTGACTCAGGCCGTGATAACCATTTAAATAGGGGTGGCCCGTGCTATTACAGCCCCCTCAGCTGTAAAATAAAAGAAAATAAAAGAAAATAAAAGAAAATAAAAGAAAATAAAAGAAAATAAAAGAAAATAAAAGAAAATAAAAGAAAAAATTAAAAAAATTGTGGACTTTCGCGCATGCGCACTAGTCCGGACTGCTGAGACAGTCTGGAGCATGGAGCATGCACAGACTGTCTCAGCAGCAGTCCGGACTGGGAAACATGTAACAGAGCTCCCAGAAGTCTATGCAGTTTTAACTGCATAGACTGTTGTTGGGAACAGGTCGGACCCAGACTGCAATGTTGGCAGGCAGGAGATCTCGCGGGGATGTAATGGTAAGGAGTCTCGTCTAGGATCTAGCGGGGATTTGCTCGAACGTACCAGCTATGGGATGTATGTAATGGCCCCAGCTATATGGATCGCGGACAGGGAAGGGATCTACATCGCCATCACACTACAGGTGTGTGGAAGGATCTACATCGCACTATGGAAGATAACAGGAACAAAGGGTGGGTGTGTGTGTGGATATAGGTGTATATATGTATGTGTCTTTATATGTATTTTTTTGTTTATATTTTATTAACTAGGATAGCCTCACTATGTTCACCAGTTTTCATGGGAGATCCAAGATGAAATTTAAACTGACCAGTGGTGATTCAATTAGGACAGTAGGGAAATTAGTCAACTGTTTGGCAAGGGGCACTGGTGTTAATCCTATGTGAAAGCAGTGTCAGTCATTATACCAGATTGTGTGAAAGAGAAAGTAAATTCAGATGGAGCAGTTGCAGTAATTCCTCAGACTGAGTAACGCAATTATTTTATTAGACAAAAATCTAGTCTCTGGACAACTGGCAGACATTTCGCTTTAAAAGCACAATAGAGGTTGTATGTATGAGGGAGATTCCAAGTATATGAAGTTAGAATTGATGGAATACGTGGGCCAAAAAGGATTGCCATCTGAGAACATTATGCATCTCCTCCCCCAAGTGGCATGGCAGAAAGAAGAACACGAGATAAGTTGGACACTCACAGGACAGGGGCAGTCGAGGCGTTGATTCTCACTGTGACTCGAGTACAAGGGAGTGACAGTCTTTTGTACTGCCATAGTAAAAGGAACAGTTCCCAGGAAAATATTGGTTATATACATTTTCTGGGAGCCCATACACTTCCCCGATGAGTAGTTTATTTGGTCTATTTTTTTAGGGGGTTTAAAATTAGAGATATTCATGGTATTTATTATCCTTTACCTATAAGGACACCAGTCACTGGTGTTAGTGGTGAGGATTGAGGCTCCTTGATTGCTGGGCCAATGCACAGGTGTCACACCCTTTAAGAGTAGCCAAGAAGAGGTGGTTGATGGCAGTAATAAATAACTCAGTTTGGGAAAAAGGGGGCATAGCTAGTAAACCTGTGCCCCAGTTGATATATACTGGTGGATAAAACAAACTCATGGGGGTCTGGTAGGGAATAACTCAGGCTTGAACCCTGAACCTTGTATGCAGGAGTTAAGGACCTAAATTCCCTACTCACCATTTGTAAAAATAAATTGCAAATTCTTGCCTCATAGCTGATCTGTTCCTCATAATATCCGTGGTTTCTAAATGTTGCAATGCTTTATATTTGACGGTGCAGTGGTAGCATTGTTGCCTCACAGCTGCAGGTTCTCAGGTTTGATTCTTGGCTAGAGTGCCTTCTGTGTGGGGTCTGCATCTTCTCCCTGTGTTCATGTAGGTTTACTTTTGTGTCCTCCCATGTTACAAAGACATGACTGCATTATTTTTTCCTGGGCCTCTGCTGAAAATTGTTTTTTGTTCCAAGTCAGACTGTCCTGATCAACAAATGTTAAATAAAATTGACAGGCATTTGAATTTCAGACTTCAGGTTTCTGAATGTTTAATTCCATACATATTTGATTGTGCAGTGGTAGCATTGTTGCCTCACAGCTATAGGTTTTCTGGTTTGATTCTTGGCTGGAGTGCCTGCTGAGTGGAGTCTGCATCTTATCCCTGGGTGTGTGTGTGTGTGTGTGTGTATAGTCTGCATCTCGTGTGTGTGTGTATAGTCTGCATCTAGTGTGTGTGTGTGTGTGTGTGTGTGTGTGTGTGTGTGTGTGTGTATAGTCTGCATCTAGTGTGTGTGTGTGTGTGTGTGTGTATAGTCTGCATCTAGTGTGTGTGTGTGTGTGTGTATAGTCTGCATCTAGTGTGTGTGTGTGTGTGTGTATATAGTCTGCATCTAGTGTGTGTGTGTGTGTGTGTGTGTGTGTGTATAGTCTGCATCTAGTGTGTGTGTGTGTGTGTGTGTGTGTATAGTCTGCATCTAGTGTGTGTGTGTGTAGTCTGCATCTAGTGTGTGTGTATAGTCTGCATCTAGTGTGTGTGTATAGTCTGCATCTAGTGTGTGTGTATAGTCTGCATCTAGTGTGTGTGTGTGTGTGTGTGTGTGTGTGTAGTCTGCATCTAGTGTGTGTGTGTGTGTATAGTCTGCATCTAGTGTGTGTGTGTGTGTAGTCTGCATCTAGTGTGTGTGTGTGTGTATAGTCTGCATCTAGTGTGTGTGTGTGTGTGTGTAGTCTGCATCTAGTGTGTGTAGTCTGCATTTAGTGTGTGTGTGTGTGTATAGTCTGCATCTAGTGTGTGTGTATAGTCTGCATCTAGTGTGTGTGTGTGTGTGTGTGTGTGTGGGTGTGTGTGTATAGTCTGCATCTCGTGTGTGTGTGTGTGTGTATAGTCTGCATCTCGTGTGTGTGTGTGTATAGTCTGCATCTCGTGTGTGTGTGTGTGTATAGTCTGCATCTCGTGTGTGTGTGTGTGTGTGTGTATAGTCTGCATCTCGTGTGTGTGTGTGTATAGTCTGCATCTCGTGTGTGTGTGTGTGTGTATAGTCTGCATCTCGTGTGTGTGTGTGTGTGTGTGGAGTCTGCATCTCGTGTGTGTGTGTGTGTGTGTGGAGTCCGCATCTCGTGTGTGTGTGTGTGTGTGTGTAGTCCGCATCTCGTGTGTGTGTGTGTGTGTGTGTGTGGAGTCCGCATCTCGTGTGTGTGTGTGTGTGTGTGGAGTCCGCATCTCGTGTGTGTGTGTGTGTGTGTGGAGTCCGCATCTCGTGTGTGTGTGTGTGTGTGTGTGTGTGGAGTCCGCATCTCGTGTGTGTGTGTGTGTGGAGTCCGCATCTCGTGTGTGTGTGTGTGTGTGTGTGTGTGTGTGTGTGTGTGTGTGTGTGTGTGGAGTCTGCATCTCATCCCAGTGTGTGTGTGTGTGTGTGTGTGTGTGTGTGTGTGTGGAGTCTGCATCTCGTGTGTGTGTGTGTGTGTGTGTGTGTGTGTGTGTGTGTGTGTGTGGAGTCTGCATCTCATCCCAGTGTGTGTGTGTGTGTGTGTGTGTGTGTGTGTGTGTGTGGAGTCTGCATCTCATCCCAGTGTGTGTGTGTGTGTGTGTGTGTGTGTGTGTGTATAGTCTGCATCTCATCTGTGTGTGTGTGTGTGTGTGTGTGTGTGTGTGTGTGTGTGTGTGTGTGTGTGTGTGTGGAGTCTGCATCTCATCCCAGTGTGTGTGTGTGTGTGTGGAGTCTGCATCTCATCCCAGTGTGTGTGTGTGTGTGTGTGTGTGTGTGTGTGGAGTCTGCATCTCATCTGTGTGTGTGTGTGTGTGTGGAGTCTGCATCTCAGTGTGTGTGTGTGTGTGTGTGGAGTCTGCATCTCATGTGTGTGTGTGTGTGTGTGTGTGTGTGTGTGTGTGTGTGTGTGTGTGTGTGTGTGGAGTCTGCATCTCATGTGTGTGTGTGTGTGTGTGTGTGTGTGTGTGTGTGTGGAGTCTGCATCTCATGTGTGTGTGTGTGTGTGTGTGTGTGTGTGTGTGTGTGTGTGTGTGTGGAGTCTGCATCTCATGTGTGTGTGTGTGTGTGTGTGTGTGTGTGTGTGGAGTCTGCATCTCATGTGTGTGTGTGTGTGTGTGTGTGTGTGTGTG
>NC_056743.1:1236439599-1236461440 GCF_019279795.1 Protopterus annectens | reverse complement strand
GGCAGCCTGTGTCAAAGCAGACTATTTCCAAATGGTTGTCAAAGGCTGTTACCCTTTTATACTTAAACCACCACAAAACTGTTCCAGGCAGGATCACGGCCCACTGTACCGGGATCTGAGGCACTCTTTAAGGAAATCTAGAGATTGGATTCTAGAAGTATTCCAGAAGTAGCAGCTTGGTCCTCTGTGTATAATTTTACAACGTGCTAAGTTTGATTCTTTCTTTAGGTCTAGATCAGGCTTTACTAGAACCATTCTTTAGGGGCTTCTGGAATAATCTTCCACCTCCGAAGTCTGTAAGCTACAGTAATCTGCCCATATAGCTTGATTTTAATATGAAGAATATAGTACTGTTAAACTTGCCATAATGGTAAATGTTTGAATGATCTCTGCAGAAGCCACAGTCACTCCCTCCATCCCTCTTGTTCCTTTGTGAGGTTTGTGTTGCCAGGGTGTAGCCCCATTTTTTTTTTTTTTATTTGCTGATCCTCGCATGGTCATTTCAGGGCTGAGCCTCTTTATCTTTTTATTGGTATGAAAACTCTGAAGGCTTGGCACACAAACCTGTCTTCAGTTATTTCCGCTCAGGCTTGAGTAATGGTTTTGGTGTGTGAAAGGTTCCTTGAAGCTTTAGAAGTTGAACTATCGTTGTAGCCTCCTTTGACCAATGTAGCTTGGGCTTCTACAGCAATGGTCATTTGAACATCTGCTGTTTATGGTAAGTTTTATTTACACAACTGTACTTTTTTTTAAAAATTTTCATACATTATACATGTGTTTTCTTTAGCGATTGCCATTCACTCCAAACTTGTATAAATTTGCAAAAGTTGTGTTGCATGAAAGTTTACTCTTCCTTCTGAGCAGTATTTGTGTTTTTCTACAAATTCCATTCATTTTAATGGTTTGCTCCACCTCTTTTCTAAAGATCCCACCTCCATTTTTATCTCATTTACAACATTAAGTAGCTCACTTATGGTTGGTTTAGATTTTGATTTCTTTGTTCTAGTAATTGCTTTTTTTGGCAGTCCATGTCAGGAATCTTAGTAAGGTCTTACCATGTCAAGGCAATTCACTTCCTATATTCCAGCTGAAAAGAATCCTTTCCTTGGTTACAAAAATACAATTTGTTTCTTCAACATTTCTGACAAAAGTACTCTAGAGAATTTTTAAAATATGCCAACTCATAACATTCACAAACATGTTCTCAGTTCTATTTTTCCCACCACATCACCAAAATTTGCTGTCTACCTGAATAAAAATCCTCTCAAGTCAGCCAGGGTATAAAATGCCTGTACAAATACTTCCATGAAAAAATCCTCAACCACGTAGACTTCATTGCCTATTTGGCAGCCATATGAATGTCCTCCTGTTCCCGTCTGTATTGCCTTTTCATTCTTGCATCCCAGTCTTTTTTCTAACCAATCTTGGCAAGAATGTTAACACAGTACTTGTTATTCAATGTGGATATATGCAAGTTAGACAAACATGTGATATATTATAGCAGTAATCATTTTGGTGTAGGTAATTTATTTACCACGGTTGGCGTTGTTTGGTCGGCCTCGGGACCAAACAAAGCCAACCGTGGGTAAATCCAGCATTACCCACACCCAAAAGTGGGTTATTGCTATTATACAATGACATTATTTAAGAAAAAAAATAATTACTTTTCTTAAATAATGGCATTGTACAATGCCTCCTTGCTGCCCTTCCGCAGCTGTCTGGTATTCCATGGTAGTTCTGATGTACTGCGACGCGTATGCCTACGAGTACATCAGAGTTGTGGGCAAAAGCAACAGCAAAGCAAGATCTCCGTTGCTTTTATTGCTTTCGCTATGTTAAATGGGTTTAACATAGCGAGACAGTTTAAAATAAGCAACGGAGATCTCCGCTGCTTTTTAAAGCTGTCTCGCTATGTTAAACCCATTTAACATAGCGAGACAGGTTTTAAAAAAAAGCAACTGAGAAAGCAAGATCTCCGTTGCTTTTTACACACTGTGTCGCTATGTTAAAGGAGTTTAACATAGCGAGACAGCTTTAAACAAAGCAACGGAGATCTTCGTTGCTTTTTTTAAACCTGTGTCGCTATGTTAAACTCCTTTAACATAGCGAGACAGTGTTTTAAAAAAGACCTGTACTAATGGAAAAAGTCCGGGCGACCGGACCTTTTTCCATTAGTATAAATCTATTTACAACGTGCACGCTGGCCAGTCAGCGTGCACGTTTTGGAATATTAATGGGGTGGGGGTCATGGTATGTGTGTTTTTGTTATATTAAGAGGAAAAGAGGTGAACCATGCTGTTAATTAGCTCAGAAGATGAAAAAGTATTTAACTGCGTGCTTTGGGACTTTCTGTGGATAGTGATGGAAGAAGTAAGTTTTCCCTGTGAGTTTTCATTACTTGAACTTCACAAGAATTCTACAGGAGTAAATAAAAGCAGTGGCATCTTATCTCAGAACTTCAGTACAAGTATGGGGACAATACAAGGATGTCATGCAGCCTTTCCCATTTACTTTTTGCAGTCTACCTAGAGCTTTAAATGCAAATATTAAGTCACAGTAGTTGTCAAATTTGGGACTGGAATACACAGTCTCAGAAGTTAGCATTATTTGTGACCAATTTGGTTGTACGGACAAATCAAGTGAAAGGCGTACTTTAGTGTATGAAGGTACATCTAAAATTAAGTGAATTTGCCATACTAGTGAGATGTAAAATAAATGAAATTAAAACAATAGTATTAGCTGTTACCAATTCATATGTGGAGCAGTAATTTAGTTACACATACTTATGGGGACATTACAAAATAAAATGTCTAGGAGTTTGTTTTATGAGGGCAGTGAAAGACTCGCCAAAGGAGAGAGTATGAAAGAAAAACTACTGGTTCTAGTAATGAAATGGAGTACCATGATACTAGAACTTGCCTTAGATTAAACATCTTAATAGCTTGTAATTTTTTAGTCTCCTTAATTAAATACATGTGTCGAGAATTTGCTTGCAAGATAGGAGAGGGCTTTTTGAATTGGATTCGTGAGGACCTATTGAATTTTATGTGGGAAGGGAAAGCCCAAAAGTCAAGTGGAAAAAAATTGATCCTACTTAACAATCTGGGATATTTATCAATGAAGCATTTACAGCTATGTCATAAAGCTGTGCAGCGAAGAGTTAAACCTGTTGCAGAACAATATATATAATTTAAAGCAGAATTGATGAGTCAGTAGGCTCAAGGGACAGAAACCTGAAAGCTTAACATATGATTGCAAGAAATTGGTTCAGGCCCTGGAAGTAGTCATTTAAGTGAGGTATGCAACTTAATAGGCGAATAAACACAAGTTTGAGCTGTGTCCCATACGAATGGCAAAGCACAGGTCATTGGAAACAGTTTATAGATGGGGGACTAAAGAAAAACAGTTTTTTTTTTATCTAGAGAAAGTACGAACAATGAGACGGGAGGAGTTTGTAGGTAAGTACATGCCTGAGCAAAATGATATACTGAAACACAGGGGGCTATTACAAGTTTAACTATGATAAAGGGGTAGGAAAGCTAAAAGCTCATAGACTTGAATTGGTCAGTTTGGTAATAGAAGCTAGAACAAATGGAGATTATAAGAAACTGATTAGTAGGATATATTATGCGGTGAACAAAACTAAGTTTATTGCATAAATTCAAAAAATGAGAGAAAATGATTGACATGCATATAACTGAGGAGCAATGGTTTGACACATGTAGGAACCCAAAACACATTCCTTAATCTGGGAAACTTAAAATTTTGGGCTGAAAAAATGCCCTGGATCAACTTGTCCACACCCCATCTGGGGCAGCGATATCCTGGACCTAGTCATTACCAGCATGAGTGACCGGTCGGTGTTCCACACCTGAAGTAAACTCCTCGTTGGTCAGATCTGACCATAAGCTAATCACCCTAGATATCCACATCCTGCCCCCCACTCACCATTAAGGAAACCACTGTAAAAAATTTCTCCAAAGCCAGCTCATTCCCTCCAGTAGAGCTCTTCTAAGTGTGTACCTTTAACTCCCAGTAGGTGTGGCTTGAGCCTTTAAAAAAATGAAGTTATCACCTTACAGTTCTGCCAAATACTAATTGACAGAGGTCCTATATCAATACAGTTTGCCATCATGTATGCTTCAAGATAAAATATTCTGATACATTTTATGTAGCATGGTTTTGGAATTATTAATGCAAATATGAACAGGCAATATTTGACGCCTAGAGGTGCAGTAGGAGGTAACTGCAGAAACGCCTGGAGACATCACGCTGCTGTAATGAGTTAAGACAGAAGTGGCGAACTTCATGACACCCATGCAGATGGACAATGCAGTTACGCCTGCAGAATCCTACACAAATGTACTCTATAAGCACTTACAAGAGTGCATGGATCGTGCTATCCCAAACAGAACCAAAAAAAAAGGAAGCCAATCTGGTGGTTCCCTGCCATAAACTCTACAACAGAAGAAAGAAACTGTTCCAAAAGAGAGTAAAATCCCGAGAATGGAGGAGCGCCCTGGTCAGCCTCAGTAAGAAGCTGAGATCCCTTATAAGATCCTCCAACGCTAGCTACAAAAACAATTGCCACGGATTCTAGGAATAGCCCCAAAGCATTCTATAGCTATGTCAAGAATCTCAGTGGCAACACCCAGATCTGCTTTGAGTTACAGCACAACTGCACGTAAATTACAGAACCAACTGATATTGCCACCATCCTGGCAGATAGGTTCAGTGCTAACTTTATCCCCCTCTCACCCCCCCAAAGGGCCATTATCTATATAGGAAGAATGCAGAGTCCCTGTAATAACTATGCAGGTAAAAGCTGCACATTCTAAAGCCAAAAGCACAGCATCCATGGGATCGGACAACATCCCAGGCTGCTTTTTACATGAACTTCAGAACAAACTGGCTCTCTACCTAAGCACCATGTTCAATCATAGCCTCATGTCAGGCTTTGTGCCCACTGAATGGTGCACAGCAACAGTTATCCAACTCCACTAAGGGGAACCACCACTGATCTCTGGAACTGTCGCCCTATTAGCCTGATGAGCCTGGTCTGCAAGGCTATGGAACATATCCTCATGGAACTCGTAAACAAAGACGTTGGTAACCTCCAAACTCTGGACCCCACCCAGTTCGGGTTTGTGAAAGGCAAATCATGCCTCCTGAACCTGATTGACTACTTTGAGGCAGTGACCAAAGCCGTAGATGAGGGTAAACTGGTTCACACAGCCTATCTTGACCTCGCCAAGGCTTTCAACACCATCCCCCATTCTGGAAATATAGCTAAACTCTCAAAACTAGGTATAAATCTCTACATCACAAGATGGGTTGCCAACTGGCTCACTGACCGAACCTACACTGTAAAAGTTGCAGACTCCAAGACTTCAAACCAGTGACAAGTGGAGTACCACCGGGTTCAGTCCTGGGACCTCTCCTGTTAGCCTGTACTTCAGAGAAGTAGATACCAAACATAGAAGGCCTTTGGCTAACTAAGTTTGCAGATGACTGCAAACTAGGAGCCATAGTTGAGTCCTCAAATGATATGGACATCCTACAGGAAGGGCCTCACTGAGACAGATGCCTGGTGTCAGTGGCATGGCCTCAAGCTCAATGCCAAAAAGTGCATTGTCATCCCCTTTGGTAAAAAACTATGTACCCATGAACTACCACATAGGCAGCAGTCTACTTAACACTGAACGTGTGATAAGACCTTGGGATCCAGGCAGACAGTAGTCTCACCTTTTGATAATTACGTCGCCACAGTAGTTAGGAAATCCTTCTACGTGGCACACCTCATCACAAAAGGGTTCTTATTCAGGAAAAAAGAGGTCATTGTTCCCCTCTACTCGACACTCAGACACATTATAGAGTACAACGCCCCTTTTGGAATGTACCTCACAAGACATCTGCAGCAGCTGGAAAGGCCTTGTTAGCCAGGCTTACTTAGGCCCTTGGGCCGATAGCCTAGTACCTACCTGTGAAAGTGTTTACATTAACATTTTACACGCCAGAAACACTGCTTAAAATGTTTTCTGAAGTGATAAATACTGCTGTAGGTGTAATCAAGAAGCAAGCTGTTAGTTGGAAATGCACATTTTTGGGATATTCTAAGATTTTGCAGTGTAGATGAAGAGTGCAAGAGTTATTAATGAGATGCTGGGGCAGGAGTGGAGGCTGCAAAATCTGAATTTTTGCTTCATTTGGCCAGGAGTTCTAAAACAGCCGGTACATGTGAAGATGTCACCGGGGTTGATATTGATAGCCAAAAAAGTGATACTGATGAAATGCAAGACAGACAAAACTCCATCATTGGAATAACTTGTAGCAAAAATGGGATGGTATTAAGGAATCTGAGGTGCATGCACCAAGGTTAAAATGGGTATACTCATTTTTGTTGAGTCATTCATACATTGACCTTCCAAAGTTCGACCACAAAATGTTAAGCTACTACACGTGCTGAGAAACAACTTTGGCACATACAAAATATAAAATAAGAATAAAAAAAGCATTTTGAAGGGTGAAAGCCCCCTTGCACTTACCATGCAGGTGGAAAGCCTGCCCTGCACTTCCACATCCTCTGATAATTATGTATGTTTACTAACTCAGAGATTGTGCAATATCCGGGAAAGGGCACATTCCCCAACTCAAAGAATTGTGCAGTCTCTCACCTGTTGGTCATCTCTTAAGTCAGCCAAATCCAGTTGATCAAACAGATGTTGAACAGATATTTATCCTAAAGGCAGTGCACCGTAGCAGGTGTAAAGATGCTTAACAAGTGGAATAGTTGGGATTTACTAGAAAAAAAATAAAGCATACGCATTAATAGAAAAATTGTCTGACAGGATAATTCTTTCTACCCAGTTTGGATGATGACTGGCTTAGTTTCTGGTGTCATTCTAAGGGGGTGTAATATTTGTCAGTGTGGAAGGAGCTGTGTAATATTTGTCTGTATGGAAGTAGGTGGGTCAACAGACCATGCTGCCTTGCCAGGGATGGTATGCACCTCTCCTTCTCTAGGCATTCGAATATTAGCTTGAAACAGTCTTCCCCATAGTGCCTTTTTTAGGCAATGCCAAACTGAAAGTAATTCTGACATAGCAAATCAAAACCAAGAAAATCTAAAGGTTACTGCTGAATGCTAGGAGTCCAAACAAAATCTTTGCTCTGTAGAAGCGCTCCACCTTAGAGAATGCTGATGTCTGTGCAGTCATGGAGACATGGTTTAAAGCCACTGAGACCACAACAACAGCGCAAGGTTATAACGTCTTCTAAATATTTAGACCACCTACTGCAGAGACAGGGACTAAAGGTGGAGGCGTCTCTATATCAAAAAAATATATACCTCAATGCTAGTCAAACAGGACCATGCTCTTGAGTTGCTCCATGTTTGAGTCACCATAGGCAAAATCCAATATCACTTCCTTGGCAGCTATAGGTCCCCCTGTATGACCTAGGAAACCCTTATGTATTTAAACTTATTAGAAACACTAACCATCCAACCCAATACCATTTTCATGGGTGACTTTACCCCGCTATTAACTAGGAATCCTATATGGCACCAAATATACAGGCACAGAGATTCCTAGATTTTATAAACAAACCCCCAGAACCAGATGGTCAGTGCACCAGTCAGAGGTGCAGCCATGCTGGATCTGGTCCTCACTAATATGGGAGAGTGCTGCATACCGCCTACAGTAATGTCTTCCCTGGTAAGGTTCGACCACAAAACTGTCTCTTTTGAAGTAAAAATAAAATCAGGACCCCCAGCTAACCCTGGAATATTCGGGATCTACTTTAAGGCTAACCTCCTGCTATTAAGTGATGACCTGGCAACATTTCAACCCCCCCCCCCCCATTAACCCTGAGAACACTGCTGCCTATGCAGAACTGTTCACAGAAACCTTGCACAAGCATGTTAATAGCTGCACAGAGGAATCTGTACCCACCAGGAAGAAGTACAGAACCAACTAAAAACCAAGCCACCCGGATGGAATCGCACAATCAGTAGGCTGTATAACAGAAGGAAGAAAATCATGGTGGAAATTAGGAGGTACTGCAAACAGCAGGATAATGGCACTCATCAAAATAAACCCATCTCAGAGGACAAATAATCTACCAAAGCCAAAATTGAGGTGAATTTGCCTCGGGCAAAGGACAACCACAAGGCATTCTTTAGATATGTCAGCAACCTGTGAGGCAATACACAGCTGTGTGCGGAGCCACCTATACTGAGCCATATGTAGCAAAACTACTGGCTGATAAATTTAGCTCCAACTTTACCCCATTTCCCGCTCAACCTCCCCTTAGGAAATGCCACAAAGTATAACTCCCCCTGTTGTCACGAGGGAACAGGTCCTTAATGCTCTCTCTAAGGCCAATAACACTGCATCAGAGGGCCCAGACAGTATCCCAGGATGCCTTGTAAATAGCATGAAACATTACCTTTCAGGGCCTCTGGAATTGCTTTAACTATAGCCTGCGGGCTTTGTGCCTCATGAATGGAGAACCTCAGCAGTCATCCCTCTGCACAAAGGTGGGCCATCTACAGACCTGTAAGGCTCACTAGTCTTATGTGAAGCCATGGAAAGAATTGCCATGGAAATGATCAATAGTGATATAGTAAACCTCGAGACACTGGACCCAACCCAGTTTGGTTTTGTCCAGGATAAGATCATGCCTACTCAAACCGGTGGACTTCTTTGAGAAGGTTACCAAAGAAATGGATAAGGGCAAAAATGGTTCATACTGTCTACCATGACCTGGCCAAGGAATTTGACACAGTACCCCATGCTGGCATTGTTCAACTCAAGAGGTTAGATAAAAACTCGTATGTCACCCGGTGGATAGCCAACTAGCTCTCAAACAGTACCCAGGAATTTAGAATTGGGGAGCCCACTTCTACAAAGAGGCCAGTCACAAGTGGAGGCCCTTGGGGATCAATCCTTGGACCGCTTTTTGGCATTTACTTCTCTGAAATAAAGGCCAGTGTCTGGTCTCTGGCTGACTAAATTTGGAGATTGCAAATTCGCTGTCATTGAATTCCACACTGGCACAAATGCTCTCCAGGAGGGGCTGACACACAACTGGTGTCAGAGCCATGGGCTAAAATTGAATGCCAAGAAATGTATAATAGTATCCTCTGGGAAGCCATTCACCCCTGGTAACTATCATATTGACAACACAGCCCTTAGAGTTGACCCAGTAGTCATGGACTTAAGGAGACAGAGTAATCTAGCCTTTGACCATCATGTGTCTACAGTAGTGAGGAAATCATTCTATGTTGTGCAAGTTCTAAACAAAGGTATAGCATCCAAGGAAGTCATTCTTCCACTGTATTTGGCATTTATCAGACCTATCATGGAGTGCAATGCCCCCTTTGTAATGTACTTAACCAGGCATATGCAATAATTGGGAAGTCCACAGAGGTACCTCACTAAAAGAATACAGGGATTAAGTAAAATGCCCTGTACAGACTGCCTCAAGCCTCTACCCTTATATTCGGTCTCCTACAGGCTTTTGAGGTGAGATCTTTGCTTGACGTACAGGGCAGAGTCAGACCCCCCCTCTGGACCTACTGCACGTCTGCAAAAAAAATAATTTTTTCTCCCTGGTTTGCAACACAGACCAAGAAAATTAATCTTCACCTCCACTTGCATGACGCCAGGGGAAACCACCATAATTTAATATGCACATGATCAGTACACTTAAGCACCCTCCCCAGCAGCTGAAGTTTTCAACATTATACTGCGTATAACTAATCCTTTTTACACTATATAAACCCCAAGTACATTGCAGTCAAGAAAAAAGTACTTTTTACTTTAATATTACTTTTATAAACAGCAGTCCATGGTAAGATTCTCCCACCTCGCATTTAAAATATCTTTTCTTACTGCATAGAGCTACTTTACAATGTAACATGCAATTTACTTCAGTAAATTTATTGTACACACATCACTGAGAAAAATATCTTTATTTTACTGAGTTGTCTTCATTCCCTTCATTGTCCTCCAAAACATTAATTACAAAGTGGATATTAGGTTTTGGTGTCCTCCCACCAGTGTAACATGGTCATCAATCTTTTAATCTTTTTAGCCACTTTATAAAGTTTTGTCCAAACTGCATTTTATAGAAATGAAACTTGGATTCTTTAATTTATTTCCTACTTCTGCATTGCTGCTGATCTTCCTCATAATCATCCTGATTGCCCAACACATTTGGCTCCCAGAAAACAACAAAACATAGACTTCTCATCTTTTTGTGGATTTAAAACTGTATAGTTCATCAGATGAAACAAAAGCGCAACTGCAAGTGGTCAAAAAGTTTTCAGATCTAAGAATGTCATTTAGTCTTGATAAATGTGCAGTAGCAGCCTTTAAAGCAGGAAAGATGCAGTACCAAGAAAACATCAGCCTGGGACAGGAATATGATATAAATGAACTTGAGCAATGAGCGTATAAATATTTGTTCGTTTTATTGTTTCATCATTTCCCAAATGTGATTAAAACTTAGGAATACCTTAGAAGGCTAAAATTCAGCTTCTGACATCTAGGAACAAAGTCCAAGCTATAAACCAGTTTGCTCTTCCTGCCCTACCTTACAGTTTGAGTGATTGACTTGGCCCCCTAAAGGTACTGGATCAGTTAGGAAAAAAAAAAAAGCATGATTATGAAATGACTTCTAAAAATGTGTGTACCAAGACTATATATTGCCTGTTCTGAAGGAGGTATGAGCCACTTCACAACTGATTACATGTATAGGTCTGCAGTCTTAGGACTGCATAGATATCTGCTGATCTCACAAGACCCAAACAGTGTGTTTTAAAACATGAGTAGAATAAGTCTAATTTGACTTCCCTGCTTAATTTAGCAGGAATGGAAACCAAACCAGAAGTAGGTAAAAATTAGGCAGCAACTGAATATGCCAAAAAGCAAGAATATAAGGTGAAGGATCAGATGAGAAGGCAAGGAATGTGGTGAATGCATAAATACAGTTGCAAGTACAGAAAGTGCTCTTGATCAACATGAGGTTGCTCCATGCGAACACAGGAATGGTTAAGGAGAGGTGAATTTTAAAGCAAAAGATTAATATTGGTGGCTCAAGATAGTGGACTATGTACATTGAACATGTGGGAGAAACGGGCAAATTGTAGGCTTTGTAAAACAGAATTGAAAGCAGTCACGCATCTTGTTGCTGGTTATGATATACTAATGGCAAAAGAGCTGTGTACTGAAGGGCATAGTAATGTGGCAAGACTGTTGCAATTGGAATTGTACAAGCATTATAATATTGAAACACATTGGAAACAGTGTAGAAAATGATTAACTTTATATCACATGGGCTCAAAAATCGATGCGAGAAAACCAGATACGTTTGTATGTGAAAAGACAAAAATAGCATTGCTCATTGGAATTGCTGTACCCAGTGACTACAGTGTCTTATGTACAAAGAGAGAGACAAAGTCATAAAATACCAGGATTTGCAGGCAGAATCAAGGGCAATGTGGAAGGAACCAGCCAGTTCCAATAGTAGGAGCAATGGGTCTTAAATAATTTACAGTCATACTTAGATGTCCTACTGATACACAACTCTGTATGGATTGCAGGAGTCAGTTCGGGGCACACTGCAGGTATTATGAAGAGCACTTCTGGCTAACATCAAAGATTGAAACAATACGAATTTCATGAACTTTAATCATACTTTGACTTAAAAATGGCGTCCATTCCCATAGTGGCATTAGAAACCCAAAAGACTTGGAGAAATTAAAAGAAGGGGAAATCATTTTTTTTTTCTTTTGTATGTTCAAAATTTCATCAAGACGACACTGATACAGACTGTTTTATACAACATGTATCGTGGACAGAAGCATACGAAAATAGACAGCTGGGTGCACAAGTCCTAGAATGAAGTATCCAATTCTGTCAGATGTACTGATGCCAGGACTGGAAAACAATGACGGAATCCTCAAGACAGTGGAACTTTCCTGCAATGGGGTTAGGCCAGGCTCAGGGGGAGGATGGGCCCCCTGTTGTAGGAAGTAGTAGTTCACAAAAAACACAAACTGAAAGGCTAAAAAAGAGCCGTAAAAGATGATAGTGAACTATTGAGGATAAATAAATGTATTACTGTTATGCAAGAAGCCTAGAATTTCCGGATGGAAGATGTACAGAAAGATGGAGAGAAATTAGAGAGAAGAAAAATACTTTCTGTAGCATACCTGCAGGAAACTGAACAAAGATTGTGCACTTAGTTTAAAAAAAAAATCTAAGGGGAAGAGTTGCTTGACTTTCATGGATATGGATGGAAATATTGAGATCATGAAAGAAATGCACTACAGGAAGTCAAGAAGACTCAAAATGTTGGATTAAATAGCAGTCAAGACTGTTCATAGAAATTCATCCAATGTAACAAGTAAACAGACTATATTACTATGTAGTTAAATTAATAACCGATAAAGTCTTACCACAAAAAGGGAAATGAAGTGGAGAAGTCAAATGCCATCATGGAAGTATTGAATAGAGAAGTATTACGCATTTAAGACAAGAAATGTCACTGTTACGATTACAGAAGAGGGAACAGGTCAACAAAAATACTGACATGATAATAACGCTCAGTATCAGAACAGACCAGGATATATCGTACACTATTGCAAGTAATAAACTAAAGATATCAGCTGTGGCATAAAATCTTAGATATGCAGATAAGTACAAGTACAAAATAAGCAATTTATTGATGACCCAAAAATGTTTTATAGGGAATTGGGAAGCAAGGCAGAAAAGAATAGAAACCTACCAAAAAAAGAAATGGACACATTTTGGAGAAATAATGTCTTTACATGAAGATTTGGCAATGAGTGTAAACTATATGCTCACCCTGAACAGACACCAACCTGGTTAACAAAAAAACAATACTCCTACTTTGAGTGAACCTGCAAGATATCCTTAAAAATATAGACCAATACCTTTCCTTTTGACTATGTATAAACTATACACTGGAACTGATGACAGTTTATCATTTAGAAAACTCAATTGTGGTAATAGAACAAAAGGGTAACAAAAAGAATGTATAGAATGAAGGATCAACTGTTAGTCATAAAGGAGAATTGTGAAAAGGGGTAGAATCTAAGTGTGGCTTGGATAGACTATAAAGCGTTCAACAGAATCCCACATGCATGGGTAAAAGTACATACAAATGTATATAGTACACACACTGCATTGCTAGATTACATTACAGTGACCTTGAAACGGTGGCAACCACTTTGGAACTAAGCTATGATAAAGGACAAAAATTCAAAGGGGGATGTTCCGTGGTGACTGTCACCACTGCTCTTTTGTCTTCCTCTTAATCCATTAAGTTATCTACTTAACAGATTATTGGGTCATGGTTACAGTGTGACGCAAGAAAACAAATTGTAAAAACTCTCTTAAGGATGATTTAAAGCTGTACAATTCATCAGTTGAAGACCTGAAAGTACATCTGCAAGTGATCAAAACTTTCTCTGATAATACAAGAATGTTATTGGTTTTGATAAATGTGCAAAAGCAACCTTTAAAGCAGGAAAGCTATAGCACCAAGAAAATCAGTCTGGTACAGGAATATGATCTAAAATAACTTGAGCAAGTGGGAATGTACAAGTATCTGGGTGTGGAAGTATTTGGGAATTGGTGAAGGTTCAACAATAAAACATAAACAAATAACTTAGGAGTATTTTTAGACTAAAATTAATACTGAAAAACTGCCCTGACATCTAGGAACGAAGTCCAAGCTGTAAACTAGCTGTTCCTGCCCTAACTTACAGTTTTAGGGTGAGTGGCCCCAAAAGGTATTGGATCAGGTGGACAGAAAAATGCTTCATGCTTATCAAATGATTTATAAAAATCAGAATATACCAAGATTAGTTATTCCCCATTCTGAAGGAGGTATAGGCCTCCTTGAAATTGATCACATGTATAGATCTGCATTTGTAGGAATGCATACATGTCTGCTGATCTGGAGATCCAAACATAGTGAACGTTTTAAAACTAGAATGTCTAAAATGACTTCCCTGCTTAGTTTAGCAGAAGCATATCTGTCAAGTGAGAATGGAAATCCAAACAAAGTAGACAAAAAAATCAGGCAGCAACTGAATGTGGCAAAAATTGAATGAAAGACTAAGATAAAGTATCAGACGAGAAGGCAAGAAATATGTAAAATGCGTAAATACAGTTGCAAGTACAGAAGACTCCTGGAACAACTTTATGTTGATCGAGATCGGATCTAACAGAGGAATGGTTAAGGAGAGGTGAATTTAAACCAAAATATTAATATTTGGTGGCCCAGGATACTGGATTATGTACACAATGGTTTACAAAGTTCATTGAGCATGTTGGAGAAACAAATGCAGATTTTGTAACACTGAATTGGAAACAGTCACCCATCTTGTTGCTAGGTGTGATGTACTAATCGCAGAAGGCCTGTATACTGAAAAGCATAATAATGTGGAAAGACTGTTGCATTGGGGATTCTGCAAACCTAATATTGAAGTAGCTGAAAACTATTGGAAACATGAGCAACAAAGCATTATAGAAAATTAAGTTTATATCACACACAGGATCACCCATTGCCAACAGTTCAAAAATTTTGGGGGAGAAAACCAGATAAAGTAGTACATGAAATGAAGACAGAAGTAGCATTGATCATTAAAATTGCTACAACCAGTGATTACAGTGGCTTAAGTACAGAGAGGGATTGTCAAAATACCTGGATTTGCAGGCAGAAATGAGAACAAAGTGAAAGGATACCCAGACCGTTCCAATAGTAGCAGGAGCAATAGGTCTCATAAAGAATTTATAATGTCTAAATGTTACCGATGCATGTAACTCTGTATGAATTGTGGAAAATCATTTCTGGGTATATTGTGGGTGCTGCTAGGAGCACTTTTGGCTAACATTATAAAGTGAAACAATACTAATTTCATGAACTTATATCATACTTTGACTTGGAAATGGGAGTCCTTTCCCCGTTGTGATATGTATTACAAACCCAACATTCTTGGATCAATTAGAGAAAACGTCATTCTGTGATTCAAAGGATCTCTGATTTTTTTTCTAGTCTGTTCTTGAGGTGTTTTTTTTTTTTTTTTCTGTTGCTGAATTATTTTCATAGTTGGGTACTAAGCTGTTGGCCCTAGGGCCTCTACAAGTCTAGCCAAAAAGGCACCCTGGCTTTCGCCACCCAAGAAAAATTTCCTGGGCCACTGTCAAGCAGAGCCACAGAAGTGATCCCTGGGGTGAATTTCCTATTCCCCATCCAATCAAGATTTTTCTTGAGTGCTAATGAGCTTTGTTTGACATAGATAGGTAGTTTGTTCCAGAGTATGGGAAGTCTCTGGGACAGGAATCTATCCCTCCAGCATGTTCTGTTTATTGTGGTGACAAGGTTTAGGTCCCTAGAGTGTGTAGCTCAGAGGGATGGGAATTTAAGTGGAACATGTACAACAGCTCTGGGTTGACATAGCTTTGTATGTTAGGAAGAGAGAGTCTCTGAGTAGGTGATATGCAACGGAGTAAAGCTGGAGTTTGAGATTATCTGAATAGCGCATGTGTTTGAGGCTTGTAATCCTCTTTGTGAGGTATTTCTGCAGTCTCTCTAGTTGTTGTAGATGTCTTGTGAGGTATATACCAAAAGGGGCATGGTACTCTAATGGGTCTGAGTGACGAGTAGTGGGGAACAATGACTTTTTTTTTTTCCTGGATGAGAAACCTTTTGTGATGTATGCCACATAGAAGGATTTCCTGACTACTGTGGCAATGTGATTATCAAAGGAAAGACTACTGTCCACCTGTGTCCCATACTTACTGCAAGTACACTGCCACTTATGTGGTAGTTCATGAGTACAGCATTTTTACTAAAGGTGATGACAGTGCACTTTTAGACATTGAGCTTGAGGCCATGGCTTTGACACCAGGCATCCATCTTGGTGAGGCCCTTTGGTAGGATGTCCACATCGTTAGGAGTTTCGATTATGGCTTCTAGTTTGCAGTCATCTGCGAACTTCCTTTGTAAAAATGGAAAAGATTTTACTGATAAGCTCTCTAGGCTTTGTTTTTGTCAAGGCCATGAGAAACCATGTCCCCTTCAGTCTGCTGGTTTATTCTTTGCTGGGTGAACTTTTTTCCTCCTTAGCCTGTTCCATATCCCAAAATGCCTTTGATTCTCTAAGAAAAATTATTCTAAAGAGCTGAATATCTCAGTTGAAATCTCATGTTTGCCTGTCAGCTGTAGTCTGATTGCAGGGAAAAAATTGATTCTCTTTTGCCTGGTCTATGTCAATAATAATTTTCCACAAATACTCGTGTCTCCAGGTATTAATACTTTCCCTTCTGTCACACCTTTGTAATGTGCAGCTTTTTCTACTGTTATGATTACATCTTTACTAATGCAGTCCTTAACTTTTTTTTGTTTTTTATACAGTGGTTATCCAGTCCTGCTATATTCCAGTCCAGTTATTTGTACTTTCATAAAATTAATAGTTTATTCCTTCCAGTTTTTCTGGTATAGCAGAAAATCACAAGTTTTCTCTGTTTGGTATGTCCTCTAACTCTAACTTCTGAAACATTTCTTTAGAAGCATATTCATCCAGTCTTTCCTTCATTTCAGACTTGTTTTTGGTGATGACTATTCATTAAATCACTGCTGTATTAGCCGTAGTTGTATGGGTTATATCCTGTCAAGGATAAATCCTTGCACCAAAACTTTGAATATTTTTGCATTGCCTTACAGAACACTTATGTTGTGGTTTTCAGAGGATTGTCTGTCCATAATGTTCTTCTTTTGCTTGGCGGACAAGTTCCCTTTGGGGAAAAGTTCCACATTATTTATATTTCTATGAGAACTGTTACTGAATTTTATGGAAACAATGTTTTTAGCTAGAAATTGTGATATTTTGCTTTTGTCTCAAGACTGGCTGGTCTGACAGACTTTTTACCTTATTTTTAAGTGATTTACAATCAAACTTGGAAACTACATTGGTTGACCGGCATGTGGTCAACTTGCAATTTCCAAGTCGGCATAATGCTAAACCAAAAATGATCGACTACACTACAGCGAATGGGTAGTGTAGATCGATATTTTGAGTTCTACACTGTGAAGGGAGGTTGTGGTTCAGTGAGGAGCAGGGAATTGCCCCATTTCTTCACTGTAGTGTGATCTTGGAATTGGCATATTTAATGTGTGGGCGCTGCACCCCTCCTGCAGAATTGTACCGGTGCATTAATGTGCATAGCATGGGTGACTGACATCACCTCCTGCTATGTCGAACTTGACAAACCAGGAAGTTCAGGTATGTCATTTCCAACGTGTTCTGCCTTTTAAGACATGTCAAATCGACATTTTCCATAAATATGGTCTTTTGATGAAAGCATTTTCAAGGGTATGAGAGTAAACCTTTTTAACTTAAGCTGTTTGTGTAATTGAAGCACCTTTTGGTAAAAACGTGTGTGTAATTGAAGATGTGTACTGTTTATTAACAAGGGCTAATGTGTTTTGGGAGAGTCGCTGTGTACATTGCTTGTGAACACTGTTTTGGAGAGGTTACCTGTCACTGACTTGTCCTAGATTCACTTACCAAGAATCAGGCGCTCTCTGTGGTAGAACCATACAACAGCATACCAGTTCCATGGTTCTGCCTTCCTCTACACACAAGAATAAAAAAATTATTTTAGAGCTCTTATCAGTACAGCATGATCAGTCTATTCCTCAGACACTGGTGGGTGACTCTGTTATGGCCATTTCTGGTTTCTTAGATCCCTCTGATGCAGTCTGTTCAGCCACTATGGACCAACAGTCAGATACATCTTTTGCAGCTGTTAAGATACCCTAGCTGAGAGTGCCAGTCTTGTCCAGCTCTGAGGCACGAGTGTGGAGTGTATATCTGGTTAGCCAGGGTAAGAAGCAATTTCTCTGGCATGAAGCTCCAGGTAAAGTTAATCTCCTAAAGATGCCTCTTATAAAAATGTAACAAGTTAAAAATTTGTCTTCCTAGGATTGTTGTCCTGTAAATAAGGAAGATTTTATTGGTTTGGCTCATGGGTTATTGTAGGCATTGAAACTTTTCTTTTATAGGAAATTCCTGTATCAAACTTGAGTGTTTCCTTGGTTTCTCTTGATCCCGTTGTAACTGGGGAATGGTCTGGCAAAGAACATCCTGCGTTTCTGCTCAAATTTCAGTATATAATTACAAAGAGAATTTGTCTTGGTCTGCTTTAGAGGAATTTAATTTTCTGAATGTACTACTAATGATTTTAATGTTTCACGGAGACACTAACTTTTTAATTTTGGATTTCAACCAAATGTTCCTGTACTTTTACCAGTTTGAGTATATTTTATTTATTTGCAGCATGCCTGATGGTTAACCTGCAGCACATTACAAGGCAGACAGATGGTACAGTTTCTTCAATATTTGTCTGGGATCTAATTTTCGTACAAAATTGTTAATTAATGCTTGGTTCTTATTTTTCAGGGGGAGGAAAAACCTTTGGATTTAGGACATTTTTTCCCTTGCTCTCTAGTCTTTAAATTCTAAAGCAAAGCTCTTCTGTTAAATTAACTTTGGCAGTTAGAGAGTATTAGGAACATTACTGCCATTTTTTCTCCTTTCAGAGGTAATTCTCAGAGTTCTTTAATTGCTTTTGTTTCCAACTTTGTCCAACCATTTCTAAGTGTTGCTTATGATTATGATGCCGTGTCTTGAGCAGCCGCTGATGCGTATGTTGAGTAGGTTTGAATGAGACATTTGCAGAATGTTCTTAAGTATGTTAAAGCTGATGTATACTTGTGTGCGTCTAGATGTATAGATGTGTGTGTGTGTGTGTGTAATATATATATATGATACAGATATATATATATATATATATGATACAGATATATATATATATATATATATATGATACAGATATATATATGATACAGATACATATATATATATATATATATATATATATATATATATATGATAGATACATATGTATATATATATATATATATATATATATATATATATATATATATATGATAGATACATGTATATATATATATATATATATATACAAGATATAAAATATATATATATATATATATATATATATATATATATATATATATATATATATATATATATATATATATATATATATATATATACAAGATACATATATATATATATATATATATATATACAAGATACATATATATATATATATGATATATATATATGATACAGATATATGTGTATATATATATATATATATATATATATATATATATATATATATATATAGATATGATATACAGTGTGTGTGTGTATATATATATATATATATATATATATATATAGATAGATATATACAGTGTGTGTGTGTGTGTGTGTATATATATATATGATATACAGTGTGTGTGTGTGTGTGTGTGTGTGTGTGTGTGTGTGTGTGTGTGTGTGTGTGTGTATATATATATATATATATATATATATATATATGATATACAGTGTGTGTGTATAGATATATATATATATATATATAAAATTGTGTGTGTGTATATATATATATATATATATATATATATATATATATGTATGTATAAATATAAAATTGTGTTGTGTGTGTATATGTATATATATTTGTGTGTATATGTGTATGTATGTATATATATATATATATATATATATATATATATAATGTGTGTGTGTATGTATGTATATCATCATCATCATCCTCTTTTTCCCATTTACATGGGGTCGGGGTATCGTATTAACTGTCGCCAACTCTCTATTTCAGGGACACTCTCCTGCCGCCTTCAACACTCATGCCTGACTGTCGTAGATCTTCTTTCACACAATCCATCCACCTCTTTGCTGGACGCCCTCGCTTCCTCTTACCTTCTTCCTGTCTGTCCCAAATCTCCCTGAACAGATTGTCTTCTGCTTTTCTACACGTGCCCATACCATCGTAATCTGTTCTTTGATTTTTTCTGCAATTGGCGCTACTTTGGCTTCTGCTCTTATGTCCTCATTTATTCGCCTGTCCCGCAGTGTACATCCCATCACCTTTCTCAGGCACTTCATTTCCATCACCTCTAGCTTCTTCAACTGTTCTGCCTTTACTGCCCAGGTTTCTGTACCATACAGTAGTACTGGTCGCACCACTGTCTTGTACACCTTACTTTTCAGCTTCTTTGGCATTCTTCTGTCATATACTACACCTGATACTCTACCAGTTGGCTGCAGCCCCTCAGATTCTAGCTTTGACCTCTTCATTCAGACTACCCTTCTCCTCGACCACCCCTCCCAGATACTTGAAGCTGTTTACCTGTTCCACTATCTTCCCATCTATTCTCAGCTTCTTCTGATTTCCCCAATTTGTTGCCATTACCACCATCTTATTTGTGCTTAGTTTCATCCCATGTGCCTTCGAATTTGTATTCCATTCTCCTATCCTTTGCTGAAGTTCTAGATCAGAGTCTGCCTGTACTGCCACATCGTCTGCATACTGCAGCTTTGTTGCTGTGACCCCTCCAACCTGTTTGCTGATGTAGTCCTTTACCAGTATGAACAGCAGTTGGCTCAGAGCTGAACCGTGGTGTACACCCACTCCCACTGGGAACCCCTCAGTGAGGCCAAACACTGTTCGTACTTGAGTCACTGGGTCCTTGTACATAGCTTGTACTAATTCTACCAATGTTTCTGGGACTTCAAACCACTGCAGTACTGCCCAGATCAGCTTTCTTGGGACCTTGTCATATGCTTTCTCCAAGTCTAGGAAAGCCCAGTTTGACTTTCTTCCCTTCTCTAGTTTCTTCTCAAGTATCTGTCTCAATGCAAACATCGGGTCAATTGTACTGCATCCTGATCTGAATCCGAACTGTTCATCTCCCATCTTACATTCTACTATTCTGCGTATCCGTTTATCAATCACCCTTTCCAGAACTTTCATGCAGTGTGGTAGGAGTGGATAGTCAGACACCCTTCATAGCGGATTCCAGCAACAACCCGCTTACCAGCCCACAGGACATCAAAGGCAGATGGAAGGAGTATTTCCAGCAGCTTCTGAATGAAGAAAACCCCACAGAAGCGGTACTGCCCCAGAAACAGCCTACAGTGAGAGTAGAAGAGGAGCCCAGCTTAGAAGTAAGAGCAGCACTAAGGAAAATGAAGTCCGGAAAAGCAGCATTCTCAGATGAGGTCACAGCAGATATGATAAAGATGCTGGGTGAGCTAGGGGAGAAATGGCTCCTGAGGGTACAAATTGCAGTGTGGAGAGAAAGGCCTATCCCAGATGACTGGAGAATAAGCATACTCGTGCCAGTGTAGAAGAACAAAGGGGACATCCACAACTGTGGACAGTAGAGGGGCATCAAACTCCTACCACATTGCATTTTGTGTCAGTGTATAAATATGTGTGTGTGTGTGTATATGTATATCACAAAACTCGACCCAACAACCACAATGTAATATCCAGAAAGCAATAAGCCCAAAGATGGAGAAAAATGGCAGCAGCAATAAATCCACAAAGGTAAATCCACAGGAAAAGATCCACGTAAAACGTTGATAATGCTGAATAAAACACAAAACTTCCAAAAAACTTTTAATACGTAAGCACTTTCGCGGGTAAACTGCTTCGTCAGACGTTATAAAAACAGGAAAAGCCAACTGGCTTTTATATACACATCATTTCCTGTAACAGCTTATGTTACACATCATTTCCTGTAGCAGCTTAAAGCAATACGTTCCAAATTATACATGATGTATATGATGTATAAACCTGTAAAACAAACTTAAATTTTTTAAAAAAAAAAACCCTCATTT
>NC_056743.1:1236419195-1236439099 GCF_019279795.1 Protopterus annectens | reverse complement strand
AAACCATGTACTGTTTTGTAACAATGTAACATGCTGCACATGAATCACTAACCCTAGGATATACCATGTACTGTTTTGTTACAATGTAACATGCTGCACATGAATCACTAACCCTAGGATATACCATGTACTGTTTTGTTACAATGTAACATGCTGCACATGAATCACTAACCCTAGGATATACCATGTACTGTTTTGTTACAATGTAACATACTGCACATGAATTGCTAACCTTGGGATATGCCATGTACTGTTTTTTTTTACAATGTAACATGCTGCACATGAATCACTAATGCTAGGATATACCATGTACTGTTTTGTTACAATGTAACATGCTGCACATGAATCACTAACCCTAGGATATACCATGTACTGTTTTGTTACAATGTAACATGCTGCACATGAATCACTAACCCTAGGATATACCATGTACTGTTTTGTTACAATGTAACATGCTGCACATGAATCACTAACCCTAGGATATACCATGTACTGTTTTGTTACAATGTAACATGCTGCACATGAATCACTAACCCTAGGATATACCATGTACTGTTTTGTTACAATGTAACATGCTGCACATGAATCACTAACCCTAGGATATACCATGTACTGTTTTGTTACAATGTAACATGCTGCACATGAATCACTAACCCTAGGATATACCATGTACTGTTTTGTTACAATGTAACATGCTGCACATGAATCACTAACCCTAGGATATACCATGTACTGTTTTGTTACAAAGTAACATGCTTCACACGAATCACTAACCCTAGGATATACCATGTACTGTTTTGTCACAATGTAACATGCTGCACATGAATCACTAACCCCAGGATATGCCATGTACTGTTTTGTTACAATGTATCATGCTGCACATGAATCATAATGCTAGAATGTACCATGTACTATTTTGTAACAATGTAACATGATGCACATGAATCACTAACCGTGGGATATACCATGTACTGTTTTGTTACAATGTATCATGCTGCACATGAGTCACTAACCCTAGGATATACCATGTACTGTTTTTTACAATGTATCATGCTGCCCATGAATCACTAATGCTAAGCTATACCATGTACTGTTTTGTAACAATGTAACATATTATACATAAATTACTAACCCCAGGATATACCATGTACTGTTTTGTTACAATGTATCATGCTGCACATGAATCACTAATGCTAGGATGTACCATGTACTATTTTGTAACAATGTAACATGATGTACATGAATCACTAACCCTAGGATATACCATGTACTGTTTTGTTACAATGTAACATGCTGCACATGAATCACTAACCCTAGGATATACCATGTACTGTTTTGTTACAATGTAACATGCTGCACATGAATCACTAACCCTAGGATATACCATGTACTGTTTTGTTACAATGTAACATGCTGCACATGAATCACTAATGCTAGGATATACCATGTACTGTTTTGTAACAATGTAACATGCTGCACATGAATCACTAACCCTAGGATATACCATGTACTGTTTTGTTACAATGTAACATGCTGCACATGAATCACTAATGCTAGGATATACCATGTACTGTTTTGTTACAATGTAACATGCTGCACATGAATCACTAACCCTAGGATATACCATGTACTGTTTTGTTGCAATGTAATATGCTGCACATGAATCACTTATGCTAGGATATACCATGTACTGTTTTGTTACAATGTAACATGCTGCACATGAATCACTAATGCTAGGATATACCATGTACTGTTTTGTTACAATGTAACATGCTGCACATGAATCACTAACCCTAGGATATACCATGTACTATTTTGTTACAATGTAACATGCTGCACATGAGTCACTGACCCTAGGATATACCATGTACTGTTTTGTTACAATGTAACATGCTGCACATGAATCACTAACCCTAGTATATACCATGTACTGTTTTGTTACAATGTAACATGCTGCACATGAATCACTAACCCTATGATATACCATGTACTGTTTTGTTACAATGTAACATGCTGCACATGAATCACTAACCTTCGGATATACCATGTACTGTTTTGTTACAATGTAACATGCTGCACATGAATCACTAACCCTAGGATATACCATGTACTGTTTTGTTACAATGTAACATGCTGCACATGAATCACTAACCCTAGGATATACCATGTACTGTTTTGTTACAATGTAACATGCTGCACATGAATCACTAACCCTAGGATATACCATGTACTGTTTTGTTACAATGTAACATGCTGCACATGAATCACTAACCCTAGGATATAGCATGTACTGTTTTGCTACAATGTAACATACTGCACATGAATCACTAAGCCTAGGATATACCATGTACTGTTTTGTTACAATGTATCATGCTGCACATGAATCACTAATGCTAGGATATACCATGTACGGTTTAGTAACAATGCAACATGATGTACATGAATCACTAACCTTCAGATATACCATGTACTGTTTTGTTACAATGTAACATGCTGCACATGAATCACTAACCCTAGGATATACCATGTAATATTTTGTTACAATGTAACATGCTGCACATGAGTCACTAACCCTAGGATATACCATGTAGTGTTTTGTTACAATGTAACATGCTGCACATGAATCACTAACCCTAGGATATACCATGTACTGTTTTGTTACAATGTAACATGCTGCACATGAATCACTAACCCTAGGATATACCATGTACTGTTTTGTTACAATGTAACATGCTGCACATGAATCACTAACCCTAGGATATACCATGTACTGTTTTGTTACAATGTAACATGCTGCACATGAATCACTAATGCTAGGATATACCATGTACTGTTTTGTTACAATGTAACATGCTGCACATGAATCACTAACCCTAGGATATACCATGTACTGTTTTGTTACAATGTAACATGCTGCACATGAATCACTAACCCTAGGATATACCATGTACTGTTTTGTAACAATGTAACATGCTGCACATGAATCACTGACCCTAGGATATACCATGTACTGTTTTGTTACAATGTAACATGCTGCACATGAATCACTAACCCTAGGATATACCATGTACTGTTTTATTACAATGTAACATGCTGCACATAAATCACTAACATAGGACATACCATGTACTGTTTTGTTACAATGTAACATGCTGCACATGATTCACTAACATTAGGATATACCATGTACTGTTTTGTTACAATGTAACATGCTGCACATGAATCACTAACCCTAGGATATACCATGTACTGTTTTGTTACAATGTAACATGCTGCACATGAATCACTAATGCTAGGATATACCATGTACTGTTTTGTTACAATGTAACATGCTGCACATGAATCACTAACCCTAGGATATACCATGTACTGTTTTGTTACAATGTAACATGCTGCACATGAATCACTAACCCTAGGATATACCATGTACTGTTTTGTTACAATGTATCATGCTGCACATGAATCACTAATGCTAGGATATACCATGTACTGTTTTGTAACAATGTAACATGCTGCACATGAATCACTAACCCTAGGATATACCATGTACTGTTTTGTTACAATGTATCATGCTGCACATGAATCACTAATGCTAGGATATACCATGTACTGTTTTGTAACAATGTAACATGATGTACATGAATCACTAACCCTAGGATATACCATGTACTGTTTTGTTACAAAGTAACATGCTGCACATGAATCACTAATGCTAGGATATACCATGTACTGTTTTGTTACAATGTAACATGCTGCACATGAATCACTAACCCTAGGATATACCATGTACTGTTTTGTTACAATGTAACATGCTGCACATGAATCACTAACCCTAGGATATACCATGTACTGTTTTGTTACAATGTAATATGCTGCACATGAGTCACTAACCCTAGGATATACCATGTACTGTTTTTTACAATGTATCATGCTGCCCATGAATCACTAATGCTAGGCTATACCATGTACTGTTTTGTAACAATGTAACATATTATACATAAATCACTAACCCCAGGATATACCATGTACTGTTTTGTTACAATGTATCATGCTGCACATGAATCACTAATGCTAGGATGTACCATGTACTATTTTGTAACAATGTAACATGATTTACATGAATATCTAACCTTCAGATATACCATGTACTGTTTTGTTACACTGTAACCTGCTGCACATGCATCACTAATGCTAGGATATACCATGTAATATTTTGTTACCATGTAACATGCTGTGCATGTATTACTAACACTAGGATATACCATGTACTGTTTTGTTACAATGTAACATGCTGCACATGAATCACTAACCCTAGGATATACCATGTACTGTTTTGTTACAATGTAACATGCTGCACATGAATCACTAAGGCTAGGATATACCATGTACTGTTTTGTTACAATGTAACATGCTGTACATGAATCACTAACCCTAGGATATACCATGTACTGTTTTGTTACAATGTAACATGCTGCACATGAATCACTAACCCTAGGATATACCATGTACTGTTTTGTTACAATGTAACATGCTGCACATGAATCACTAACCCTAGGATATACCATGTACTGTTTTGTTACAATGTAACATGCTGCACATGAATCACTAACCCTAGGATATACCATGTACTGTTTTGTTACAATGTAACATGCTGCACATGAATCACTAACCCTTGGATATACCATGTACTGTTTTGTTACAAGTTAACATGCTGCACATGAATCACTAACCGTAGGATATACCATGTACTGTTTTGGTACAATGTAACATGCTGCACATGAATCACTAACCCTAGGATATACCATGTACTGTTTTGTTACAATGTAACATACTGCACATGAATCACTAACCCTAGGATATACCATGTACTGTTTTGTTACAATGTAACATGCTGCACATGAATCACTAACCCTAAGATATAACGTGCTGTTTTGTTACAGTGTAACATGCTGCTCATCAATCACTTACCCTAGGATATACCATGTACTGTTTTGATACAATGTAACATGCTGCACATGAATCACTAACCCTAGGATATACCATGTACTGTTTTGTTACAATGTAACATGCTGCACATGAATCACTAACCCTAGGATATAATATATACTGTTTTGTTACAATTTAACCTGCTGCACATGAATCCCTAACCCTAGGATATACCATGTATTGATTTTTGCAATGTAACATGCTGAACATGAATCACTAAGCCTAGGATATACCATGTACTGTTATTTTTATAATGTATCATGCTGCACATGAATCACTAATGCTAGGATATACCATGTACTATTTTGTAACAATGGAACATGATGTACATGAATCATTAACCTTCGGATATAACATGTACTGTTTTGT
Organism: Protopterus annectens; assembly: GCF_019279795.1. Lineage (NCBI taxonomy): Eukaryota > Metazoa > Chordata > Ceratodontiformes > Protopteridae > Protopterus > Protopterus annectens. Next base: position 1,236,433,744 of record NC_056743.1, on the reverse strand, counting down.
TGCAATGTAACATGCTGCACATGAATCACTAACCCTAGGATATACCATGTAATATTTTGTTACAATGTAACATGCTGCACATGAGTCACTAACCCTAGGATATACCATGTACTGTTTTGTTACAATGTAACATGCTGCACATGAATCACTAACCCTAGGATATACCATGTACTGTTTTGTTACAATGTAACATGCTGCACATGAATCACTAATGCTAGGATATACCATGTACTGTTTTGTAACAATGTAACATGCTGCACATGAATCACTAACCCTAGGATATACCATGTACTGTTTTGTTACAATGTAACATGCTGCACATGAATCACTAATGCTAGGATATACCATGTACTGTTTTGTTACAATGTAACATGCTGCACATGAATCACTAACCCTAGGATATACCATGTACTGTTTTGTTACAATGTAACATACTGCACATGAATCACTAACCCTGGGATAATCCATGTACTGTTTTTTATATAATGTAACATGCTGCACATGAATCACAAATGCTTGGATATACCATGTACTATTTTGTCACAATGTAACATACTGCACATGAATCACTAACCTTAGAATATACCATGTACTGTTTTGTTAAATTGTAACATGCTGCACATGAATCACTAACCCTAAGATATACCATGTACTGTTTTTTTACAATGTAACATGCTGCACATGAATCACTAACCCTAGGATATACCATGTACTGTTTTGTTACAATGTAACATGCTGCACATGAATCACTAACCCTGGGATATACCATGTACTGTTTTTTTTACAATGTATCATGCTGCACATGAATCACTAACCCTAGTTTATACCATGTACTGTTTTGTTACAGTGTGACATGCTGCACATGAATCACTAACCCTAGGATATACCATGTACTGTTTTGTTACAATGTAACATGCTGCACATGAATCACTAACCCTAGCATATACCATGTACTTTTTTGTTGCAATGTAACATGCTGCACATGAGTCACTAACCCTAGGATATAGCATGTACTGTTTTGTTACAATGTAACATACTGCACATGAATCACTAACCCTAGGATATACCATGTACTGTTTTGTTGCAATGTAACATGCTGCACATGAATCACTAAGCTGGCATATACCAGATACTGATTTGTTACAATGTAACATGCTACACATGAATCACTAACCCTAGGATATAGCATATACTGTTTTATTACAATGTAACATGCTGTACATGAATCACTAACCCTAGGATATACCATGTGCTGTTTTGTTACAGTGTAGCATGAGGCACATGAATCACTAATCCTAGGATATAAGATGTACTTTTTTTCTTACAATGAAACATACTGCACATGAATTGCTAACCTTGGGATATGCCATGTACTGTTTTGTTACAATATAACATTCTGCACATGAATCACTAATGCTAATATACCATGGCCTTTTTTGTAACAATGTAACATACTGCACATGAATCACTAAGCTGGCATATACCATGTACTGTTTTGTTACAATGTACCATGCTGCACATGAATCACTAACCCTAGGATATACCATGTACTGTTTTGTTACAATGTAACATGCTGCACATGAATCACTAACCCTAGGATATACCATGTACTGTTTTGTTACAATGTAACATGCTGCATATGAATCACTAAGGCTAGGGTATACCATGTACTGTTTTGTTACAATGTAACATGCTGCATATGAATCACTGACCCTAGGATATAATATATACTGTTTTGTTACAATGTAACCTGCTGCACATGAATCACTAACCCTAGGATATACCATGTACTGTTTTGTTGCAATGTAACATGCTGCACATGAATCACAAACCCTGAGATATACCATGTATTGTTTTTTACAATGTAACATGCCGCTCATCAATCACTTACCCTAGGATATACCATGTACTGTTTTGTTACAATGTAACATGCTGCACATGAATCACTAACCCTAGGATATAGCATGTACTGTTTTGCTACAATGTAACATACTGCACATGAATCACTAACCCTAGGATATACCATGTACTGTTTTGTTACAATGTAACATGCTGCACATGAATCACTGACCCTAGGATATACCATGTACTGTTTTGGTACAATGTAACATGCTGCACATGAATCACTAACCCTAGGATATACCATGTACTGTTTTGTTACAATGTAACATGCTGCACATGAATCACTAACCATAGGATATACCATGTACTCTTTTGCTACAATGTAACATGCTGCACATGAATCACTAACCCTAGGATATACCATGTACTGTTTTGTTACAATGTAACATGCTGCACATGAATCACTAACCCTAGGATATACCATGTACTGTTTTGTTTTAGTGTAACATGCTGCACATCAATCACTGACCCTAGGAAATACCATGTACTGTTTTGGTACAATGTAACATGCTGCACATGAATCACTAACCCTAGGATATACCATGTACTGTTTTGTAACAAAGTACCATGCTGCACATGAATCACTAAGGCTAGGGTATACCATGTACTGTTTTGTTACAATGTAACATGCTGCATATGAATCACTGACCCTAGGATATAATATATACTGTTTTGTTACAATTTAACCTGCTGCACATGAATCCCTAACCCTAGGATATACCATGTATTGATTTTTGCAATGTAACATGCTGAACATGAATCACTAATGCTAGGATATACCATGCACTGTTTTGTTAGAATGTAACATGCTGCACATGAATCACTAACCCTAGGATATACCATGTACTGTTTTGTTACAATGTATCATGCTGCACATGAATCACTAATGCTAGGATATACCATGTACTATTTTGTAACAATGGAACATGATGTACATGAATCATTAACCTTCGGATATAACATGTACTGTTTTGTCACAATGTAATATGCTGCACATGAGTCACTAACCCTAGGATATACCATGTACTGTTTTTTACAATGTATCATGCTGCACATGAATCACTAATGCTAGGCTATACCATGCACTGTTTTGTAACAATGTAACATATTATACATAAATCACTAACCCCAGGATATACCATGTACTGTTTTGTTACAATGTATCATGCTGCACATGAATCACTAATGCTAGGATATACCATGTACTGTTTTGTTACAATGTAACATGCTGCACATGAATCACTAACCCTAGGATATACCATGTACTGTTTTGTTACAATGTAACATGCTGCACATGAATCACTAACCCTAGGATATACCATGTACTGTTTTGTTACAATGTAACATGCTGCACATGAATCACTAACCCTAGGATATACCATGTACTGTTTTGTTACAATGTATCATGCTTCACATGAATCACTAATGCTAGGATATACCATGTATGGTTTTGTAACAACATAACAGAATGTACATGAATCACTAACCCTAGGATATGCCATGTACTGTTTTGTTGCAATGTAACATGCTGTATATGAATCAGTAATGCCAGGATATACCATGTAATGTTTTTTTACAATGTAAAATACTGCACATGAATCACTAACCCTAGGATATACCATGTACTGTTCTGTTTCAATGTATCATGCTGCACATGAATCACTAATGCCAGGATATACCATGTACGGTTTTGTAACAATGTAACATGATGTGCATGAATCACTAATGCTAGGATATACCATGTACTTTTTTGTTACAAAGTAACATGCTGCACATGAATCACTAACCATAGGATATAGCATGTACTGTTTTCTTACAATGTAACATACTGCACATGAATCGCTAACCCTGGGATATGGCATGTACTGTCTTTTTACAATGTAACATGCTACACATGAATCTCTAATGCTAGGATATACCATGTACTGTTTTGTTACAATGTAACATGCTGCACATGATTCATTAACCCTAGGATATGCCATGTACTGTTTTGTTGCAATGTAAAATGCTGTATATGAATCACTAACCCCAGGATATACCATGTACTGTTTTGTTACAATGTAACATGCTGCACATGAATCACTAACCCTAGGATATACCATGTACTGTTTTGTTACAATGTAACATGCTGCACATGAATCACTAACCCTAGGATATACCATGTACTGTTTTGTTACAATGTAACATGCTGCACATGAATCACTAACCCTAGGATATACCATGTACTGTTTTGTTACAATGTAACATGCTGCACATGAATCACTAACCCTAGGATATACCATGTACTGTTTTGTTACAATGTAACATGCTGCACATGAATCACTAACCCTAGGATATACCATGTACTGTTTTGTAACAAAGTAACATGCTGCACATGAATCACTAAGGCTAAAGTATAGCATGTACTGTTTTGTTTCAATGTAACATGCTGCACATGAATCACTGACCCTAGGATGTTATATGTACTGTTTTGTTACAATGTAACCTGCTGCACATGAGTCACTAGCCCTAGGATATACCATGTACTGTTTTTTACAATGTATCATGCTGCACATGAATCACTAATGCTAGGATATTTCATGTACTGTTTTGTAACAATGTAACATGATATACATAAATCACTAACCCTAGGATATACCATGTACTGTTTTGTTACAATGTATCATGCTGCACATGAATCACTAATGCTAGGATATACCATGTACTATTTTGTAACAATGTAACATGATGTACATGAATCACTAACCTTCATATATACCATGTACTGTTTTCTTACAATGTAACATGCTGCACATGAATCACTAACCCTAGGATATACCATGTACTGTTTTGTTACAATGTAACATGCTGCACATGAATCACTAACCCTAGGATATACCATGTACTGTTTTGTTACAATGTAACATGCTGCACATGAATCACTAACCCTAGGATATACCATGTACTGTTTTGTTACAATGTAACATGCTGCACATGAGTCTCTAACCCTAGGATATAACACGTACTGTTTTTTAAAATGTATCATGCTGCACATGAATCACTAATGCTAGGCTATACCATGTACTGTTTTGTAACAATGTAACATATTATACATAAATCACTAACCCCAGGATATACCATGTACTGTTTTGTTACAATGTATCATGCTGCACATGAATCACTAATGCTAGAATGTACCATGTACTATTTTGTAACAATGTAACATGATGTACATGAATAACTAACCTTCGGATATACCATGTACTGTTTTGTTACAATGTAACATGCTGCACATGAAGCACTAATGCTGGGATATACCATGTAATATTTTGTTACGATGTAACTTGCTGTACATGAATCACTAACCCTAGGATATACCATGTACTGTTTTGTTACAATGTAACATGCTGCACATGAATCACTAACCCTAGGATATACCATGTACTGTTTTGTTACAATGTAACATGCTGCACATGAATCACTAACCCTAGGATATACCATGTACTGTTTTGTCACAACGTAACATGCTGCACATGAATCACTGACCTAGGATATAATATGTACTGTTTTGTTACAATGTAACCTGCTGCACATGAATCACTAATCTTGGGATATACCATGTACTGTTTTTTACAATGTAACATGCTACACATGAATAACTAAGCCTAGGATATACCATGAACTGTTTTGTTATAATATAAATTGCTGCACATGAATCACTAACACTAGGATACCATGAACTGTTTTGTTACAATGTAACATGCTGCACATGAATCACTAACCCTAGGATATACCATGTACTGTTTTGTTACACTCTAACATACTACACATGAATCACTAACCCTAGGATATACCATGTACTGTTTTGTTACAATGTAACATGCTGCACATGAATCACTGACCCTAGGATATACCATGTACTGTTTTGTTACAATGTAACATGCTGCACATGAATCACTAACCCTAGGATATACCATGTACTGTTTTGTAACAAACTATCATGCTGCACATGAATCACTGACCCTAGGATATACCATGTACTGTTTTGTTACAATGTAACATGCTGCACATGAATCACTAACCCTAGGATATACCATGTACTGTTTTTTACAATGTAACATGCTACACATGAATCACTTACCCTAGGATATACCATGTACTGTTTTGATACAATGTAACATGCTGCACATGAATCACTAACCCTAGGATATACCATGTACTGTTTTGTTACAATGTAACATGCTGCACATGAATCACTAAGCCTAGGATATACCATGTACTGTTTTGTTACAATGTATCATGCTGCACATGAGTCACTAACCCTAGGATATACCATGTCCTTTTTTTAGAATGTATCATGCTGCACATGAATCACTAATGCTAGGATATACCATGTACGGTTTAGTAACAATGTAACATACTGCACATGAATCACTAACCCTAGGATATACCATGTACTGTTTTGTTACAATGTAACATACTGCACATGAATCACTAACCCTAGGATATACCATGTACTGTTTTGTTACAATGTAACATGCTGCACATGAATCACTAACCCTAGGATATAGCATGTACTGTTTTGTTACAATGTAACATGCTGCACATGAATCACTAACCCTAGGATATACCATGTACTGTTTTGTTACAATGTAACATGCTGCACATGAATCACTAACCCTAGGATATACCATGTACTGTTTTGTTACAATGTAACATGCTGCACATGAATCACTAACCCTAGGATATACCATGTACTGTTTTGTTACAATGTAACATGCTGCACATGAATCACTAACCCTAGGATATACCATGTACTGTTTTGTTACAATGTAACATGCTGCACATGAATCACTAATGCTAGGATATACCATGTACTGTTTTGTTACAATGTAACATGCTGCACATGAATCACTAACCCTAGGATATACCATGTACTGTTTTGTTACAATGTAACATGCTGCACATGAATCACTAATGCTAGGATATACCATGTACTGTTTTGTTACAATGTAACATGCTGCACATGAATCACTAATCCCAGGATATACCATGTACTGTTTGGTTGCAATGTAAAATGCTGTATATGAATCACTAACACCAGGATATACCATGTACTGTTTTGTTACAATGTAACATGCTGCACATGAATCACTAACCCTAGGATATACCATGTACTGTTTTGTTACAATGTAACATGCTGCACATGAATCACTAACCCTAGGATATACCATGTACTGTTTTGTTACAATGTAACATGCTGCACATGAATCACTAACCCTAGGATATACCATGTACTGTTTTGTTACAATGTAACATGCTGCACATGAATCACTAACCCTAGGATATACCATGTACTGTTTTGTAACAATGTAACATGCTGCACATGAATCACTAAGGCTAGGGTATGCCATGTACGGTTTTGTTACAATGTAACATGCTGCACATGAATCACAAACCCTGAGATATACCATGTACTGTTTTTCACAATGTAACATGCTGCACATGAATCACTAAGTCACTAATGCTAGGATATACCATGTACTGTTTTGTAACAATGCAACATGATATACATAAATCACTAGCCCTAGGATATACCATGCACTGTTTTGTTACAATGTATTATGCTGCACATGAATCACTAATGCTAGGATATACCATGTACTATTTTGTAACAATGTAACATGATGTACATGAATCACTAACCTTCAGATATACCATGTACTGTTTTGTTACAATGTAACATGCTGCACATGAATCACTAACCCTAGGATATACCATGTAATATTTTGTTACAATGTAACATGCTGCACATGAGTCACTAACCCTAGGATATACCATGCACTGTTTTGTTACAATGTAAAATACTGCACATGAATCACTAACCCTGGGATATGCCATGTACTGTTTTTTTACAATGTAACATGCTGCACATGAATCACTAATGCTAGGATATACCACGTACTGTTTTGGTACAATGTAACATGCTGCACATGAATCACTAACCCTAGGATATACCTTGTACTGTTTTGTTACAATGTAACATGCTGTACATGAATCACTAACCCTAGGATATACCATGTACTGTTTTGTTACAATGTAACATGCTGCACATGAATCACTAATCCTAGGATATACCATGTAATATTTTGTTACAATGTAACGTGCTGCACGAGTCACTAACCCTAGGATATACCATGTACTGTTTTGTTACAATGTAACATGCTGCACATGAATCACTAACCCTAGGATATACCATGTACTGTTTTGTTACAATGTAACATGCTGCACATGAATCACTAACCCTAGGATATACCATGTATTGTTTTGGTACAATGTAACATGCTGCACATGAATCACTAACCCTAGGATATACCATGTACTGTTTTGTTACAATGTAACATGCTGCACATGAATCACTAACCCTAGGATATACCATGTACTGTTTTGTTACAATGTATCATGCTGCACATGAATCACTAACCCTAGGATATACCATGTACTGTTTTGTAACAATGTAACATGCTGCACATGAATCACTAAGGCTAGGATATACCATGTACTGTTTTGTTACAATGTAACATGCTGCACATGAATCACTAACCCTAGGATATACCATGTACTGTTTTGTTACAATGTAACATGCTGCACATGAATCACTAACCCTAGGATATACCATGTACTGTTTTGTTACAAAGTAACATGCTGCACATGAATCACTAACCCTAGGATATACCATGTACTGTTTTGTTACAATGTATCATGCTGCACATGAATCACTAATGCTAGGATATACCATGTACTGTTTTGTTTCAATGTAACATGCTGCACATGAATCACTGACCCTAGGATGTTATATGTACTGTTTTGTTACAATGTAACCTGATGTACATGAATCACTAACCATGGGATATACCATGTACAGTTTTGTTACAATGTATCATGCTGCACATGAGTCACTAATGCTAGGCTATACCATGTACTGTTTTGTAACAATGTAACATATTATACATAAATCACTATCCCCAGGCTATACGATGTACTGTTTTGCTACAATGTATCATGCTGCACATGAATCACTAATGCTAGGATATTTCATGTACTGTTTTGTAACAATGTAACATGATATACATAAATCACTAACCCTAGGATATACCATGTACTGTTTTGTTACAATGTAACATGCTGTGTATGAATCACTAACCCTAGGATATACCATGTACTGTTTTGTTACAATGTAACATGCTGCACATGAATCCCTAACCATAGGATATACCATGTACTGTTTTGTTACAATGTATCATGCTTCACATGAATCACTAATGCTAGGATATACCATGTACGGTTTTGTAACAATGTAACAGGATGTGCATGAATCACTAACCCTAGGATATACTATATACTGCTTTGTTACACTGTACCATGCTGCACATGAATCACTAACCCTAGGATATACCATGTACTGTTTTGTTACAATGTAACATGCTGCACATGAATCACTAACCCTAGGATATACCATGTACTGTTTTGTTACAATGTAACATGCTGCACATGAATCACTAATGCTTGGATATACCATGTACTGTTTTGTTACAATGTACCATGCTGCACATGAATCACTAACCCTAGGTTATACCATGTACTGTTTTGTTACAATGTAACATGCTGCACATGAATCACTAACCCTAGGATATACCATGTACTGTTTTGTTACAATGTAACATGCTGCACATGAATCACTAACCCTGGGATATACCATGCACTGTTTTGTTACAGTGTAACATGATGTACATGAATCATTAACCTTAGGATATACCATGTACTGTTTTGTTACAATGTAACATGCTGCACATGAATCACTAACCCTAGGATATACCATGTACTGTTTGTAACAATGTAACATGCTGCACATGAATCACTAACCCTAGGATATACCATGTACTGTTTTGTAACAATGTAACATGCTGCACATGAATCACTAACCCTAGGATATACCATGTACTGTTTTGTTACAATGTAACATGCTGCACATGAATCACTAACCCTGGGATATACCATGTACTGTTTTTACAATGTAACATGCTGCACATGAATCACTAAGCCTAGGATATACCATGTACTGTTTTGTTACAATGTATCATGCTGCACATGAGTCACTAACCCTAGGATATACCATGTACTGTTTTTACAATGTATCATGCTGCACATGAATCACTAATGCTAGGATATACCATGTACTATTTTGTAACAATGTAACATGATGTACATGAATCACTAACCTTCATATATACCATGTACTGTTTTCTTACAATGTAACATGCTGCACATGAATCACTAACCCTAGGATATACCATGTAATATTTTTTACAATGTATCATGCTGCCCACGAATCACTAATGCTAGGCTATACCATGTACGGTTTTGTAACAATGTATCATATTATACATAAATTACTATCCCCAGGATATACCATGTACTGTTTTGTTACAATGTATCATGCTGCACATGAATCATTAATGCTAGGATATTTCATGTACTGTTTTGTTACAATGTAACATGCTGCACATGAATCACTAACCCTAGGATATACCATGTACTGTTTTGTTACAATGTAACATGCTGCACATGAATCACTAACCCTAGGATATACCATGTACTGTTTTGTTACAATGTAACATGCTGCACATGAATCACTAACCCTAGGATATACCATGTACTGTTTTGTTACAATGTATCATGCTTCACATGAATCACTAATGCTAGGATATACCATGTACGGTTTTGTAACAATGTAACAGGATGTGCATGAATCACTAACCCTAGGATATGCCATGTACTGTTTTGTTGCAATGTAACATGCTGTATATGAATCACTAATGCCAGGATATACCATGTACTGTTTTGTTACAATGTAACATACTGCACATGAATCACTAACCCTAGGATATACCATGTACTGTTTTGTTACAAAGTATGATGCTGCACATGAATCACTAAGGCTAGGATATACTATGCACGGTTTTGTAACAATGTAACATGATGTGCATGAATCACTAATGCTAGGATATACAATGTACTGTTTTGTTACAATGTAACATGCTGCACATGAATCACTAACCCTAGGATATACCATGTACTGTTTTGTTACAATGTAACATACTGCACATGAATCACTAACCCTGGGATATGCCATGTACTGTTTTTTTACAATGTAACATGCTGCACATGAATCACTAATGCTAGGATATACCATGTACTGTTTTGTTACAATGTAACATGCTGCACATGAATCATTAACCCTAGGATATGCCATGTACTGTTTTGTTGCAATGTAACATGCTGCACATGAATCACTAACCCTAGGATATACCATGTACTGTTTTGTTACAATGTAACATGCTGCACATGAATCACTAATGCTAGGATATACCATGTACTGTTTTGTTACAATGTAACATGCTGCACATGAATCACTAACCCTAGGATATACCATGTACTGTTTTGTTACAATGTAACATGCTGCACATGAATCACTAACCCTAGGATATACCATGTACTGTTTTGTTACAATGTAACATGCTGCACATGAATCACTAACCCTAGGATATACCATGTACTGTTTTGTTACAATGTAACATGCTGCACATGAATCACTAACCCTAGGATATACCATGTACTGTTTTGTTACACTGTAACCTGCTGCACATGCATCACTAATGCTAGGATATACCATGTAATATTTTGTTACCATGTAACATGCTGTGCATGTATTACTAACACTAGGATATACCATGTACTGTTTTGTTACAATGTATCATGCTGCACATGAGTCACTAACCCTAGGATATACCATGTACTGTTTTTTACAATTTATCATGCTCCACATGAATCACTAATGCTAGGCTATACCATGTACTGTTTTGTAACAATGTAACATATTATACATAAATCACTATCCCCAGGCTATACGATGTACTGTTTTGCTACAATGTATCATGCTGCACATGAATCACTAATGCTAGGATGTGCCATGTACTATTTTGTAACAATGTAACATGATGCACATGGATCACTGACCATGGGATTTACCATGTACTGTTTTGTTACAATGTGTCATGCTGCACATGAGTCACTAACCCTAGGATATACCATGTACTGTTTTTTACAATGTAACATGCTGCACATGAATCACTAACCCTAGGATATACCATGTACTGTTTTGTTACAATGTAACATGCTGCACATGAATCACTAACCCTAGGATATACCATGTACTGTTTTGTTACAATGTATCATGCTGCACATGAGTCACTAACCCTAGGATATACCATGTACTGTTTTTTACAATGTATCATGCTGCACATGAATCACTAATGCTAGGCTATACCATGTACTGTTTTGTAACAATGTAACATATTATACATAAATCACTAACCCCAGGATATACCATGTACTGTTTTGTTACAATGTATCATGCTGCACATGAATCACTAATGCTAGAATGTACCATGTACTATTTTGTAACAATGTAACATGATGTACATGAATAACCTTTGGATATACCATGTACTGTTTTGTTACAATGTAACATGCTGCACATGAAGCACTAATGCTAGGATATACCATGTAATATTTTGTTACGATGTAACTTGCTGTACATGAATCACTAACCCTAGGATATACCATGTACTGTTTTGTCACAACGTAACATGCTGCACATGAATCACTAACCCTGGGATGTACCATGTACTGTTTTGTTACAATGTATCATACTGCATATGAATCACTAATGCTAGGATATACCATGTACTGTTTTGTTACAATGTAACATGCTGTACATGAATCACTAACCCTAGGATATACCATGTACTGTTTTGTTACAATGTAACATGCTGCACATGAATCACTAACCCTAGGATATACCATGTACTGTTTTGTTACAATGTAACATGCTGCACATGAATCACTAATGCTAGGATATACCATGTACTGTTTTGTTACAATGTAACATGCTGCACATGAATCACTAACCCTAGGATATAGCATGTACTGTTTTGCTACAATGTAACATACTGCACATGAATCACTAACCCTAGGATATACCATGTACTGTTTTGTTACAATGTAACATGCTGCACATGAATCACTAACCCTAGGATATACCATGTACTGTTTTGTTACAATGTAACATGCTGCACATGAATCACTGACCCTAGGAAATACCATGTACTGTTTTGGTACAATGTAACATGCTGCACATGAATCACTAACCCTAGGATATACCATGTACTGTTTTGTAACAAAGTACCATGCTGCATATGAATCACTAAGGCTAGGGTATACCATGTACTGTTTTGTTACAATGTAACATGCTGCATATGAATCACTGACCCTAGGATATACCATGTACTGTTTTGTTACAATGTAACATGCTGCACATGAATCACTAACCCTAGGATATACCATGTACTGTTTTGTTACAATGTAACATGCTGCACATGAATCACTAACCCTGGGATATACCATGTACTGTTTTTTTACAATGTAACATGCTGCACATGAATCACTAATGCTAGGATATACCATGTACTGTTTTGGTACAATGTAACATGCTGCACATGAATCACTAACCCTGGGATGTACCGTGTACTGTTTTGTTACAATGTATCATACTGCATATGAATCACTAATGCTAGGATATACCATGTACTGTTTTGTTACAATGTAACATGATGTACATGAATCACTAACCCTAGGATATACCATGTACTGTTTTGTTACAAAGTATGATGCTGCACATGAATCACTAAGGCTAGGATATAGCATGTATTGTTTTGCTACAATGTAACATGCTTCAAATGAATCACTAATGCTAGGATATACAATGTACTGTTTTGTTACAATGTAACATGCTGCACATGAATCACAAACCCTAGGATATAGCATGTAATGTTTTGCTACAATGTAACATACTGCACATGAATCACTAACCCTAGGATATACCATGTACTGTTTGTTACAATGCAACATGCTGCACATGGATCACTAACCCTAAGATATACCATGTACTGTTTTATTGCAATGTAACATGCTGCACATGAATCACTAACCCTAGGATATACCATGTACTGTTTTGTTACAGTGTAACATACTGCACATGAATCACTAATGCTAGGATATACCATGTAGTGTTTTGTTACAATGTAACATAATGCACATGAATCACTAACCCTAGGATATAGCATGTAATGTTTTGCTACAATGTAACATGCTGCACATGAATCACAAACCCTAGGATATAGCATGTAATGTTTTGCTACAATGTAACATACTGCACATGAATCACTAACCCTAGGATATAGCATGTACTGTTTTGTTTTAGTGTAACATGCTGCACATCAATCACTGACCCTAGGAAATACCATGTACTGTTTTGGTACAATGTAACATGCTGCACATGAATCACTAACCCTAGGATATACCATGTACTGTTTTATTACAATGTAACATGCTGCACATGAATCACTAACCCTAGGATATAATATGTACTGCTTTCTTACAATGTAACCTGCTGCACATGAGTCAATAACCCTAGGATATACCATGTACTGTTTTGTTACAATGTAACATGCTGCACATGAATCACTTTTCCTAGGATATTTCATGTA
>NC_056743.1:1236402516-1236418695 GCF_019279795.1 Protopterus annectens | reverse complement strand
GCGGCTTTCATTCTTTTTTGTATAAGAACTTCAGAAAAATGAGTCCACAATTTTAGGAAAGAAATATAAACAGTAAGAGAAGGGCAATAAAATTTAGTAACCAACCACCAATAGCAATCAGCTCTGTTGCATCATGTCCATGTAGCATTCACCTAGAATGGTAATAAGATTTATGAATAAACATGCAAGGTAGGCAGAAAATGTAAGAGAAGTGGAGAAGTCAGTAATTCCACTTCAAGGTACATTTCAAATTAATATTATCATTTAAGCCTGGAGTGTAATCCGTTCCCAGTAGGAGCTGCCATTTGAGCTCCCTCACTTCAAGTACAGTAGCATAGTCTCCAAAAAAATAAGTCCACTTGTTCTAACAAAGAACAGAAATTTGTCAGCAGTAACATGAAACAGAATGTCTAGCTAAAGCATTTCTGGAGTCTTGTCCTCTGATCGTCTCACCATAGTGTTCCTTAATGCGATTTGAAAGTTTCCTGCTAGTTTACCAATGTAGAATGAATTGCAGGAACTGCAGACTGCTGCATAGACTGTTATTGGATTTACAGTCAAAAAGATGTGAGAAAGAAACTTTAAAGTTATTGTGGGCAAAAACATTGTAGTTTCCTTTCAAAATGTATTTGCAGCAGACGCACTTCCCACAGTCAAACATGCCTGCTGGATCTGTATTGTTTTTTACTGTATTCAGCAAAAAGGCAGAGTCACTGTTTTCAACAGAATTTCTAATAGTTCGGGCCCTTTTGTAAGAAAATAGAGGTGCATGACCCAAAACAGTAGAGAGATCATCAGAGCTAGTGTCAGTTTCCTAGGGGAAAAAATTGCTGTTCCATTCGATATTTTGTTTTGATATCTGTACGATGAAATAGCATTCACTATTTACATCGTACAATAAGAGATGTGAGTGCAGTACTTGGATGTACATCACCCCACACCTGCAGCAGCTGGAGAGACCTCAGAGGTTTATCATTAAGAAAATCCAGTGCACCCAAAACATGACCTACTGAAAGCCCTGTCACTGTACTGTGCATCCTACAAGCTGCTGAGAAGAGACTTGTGGCTGGCCTACAGAGCAGTCTTGAACCCTGGCTTAAGGGAAATGCTGTACCTCCCCAATCACACAGGTCAAGACTCGCTTACTCCAGGGACCTTAACCTAGCCTGTGACATCAACAGGACATGCTGGAGAGACAGGTACGTTTCCCAGAAATTGCCAGTCCTATGGAACAAACTCCCAATTCACATGAAACTGAGCTCCTCAATGACCCTGTTTAAGGGTAACTGGGACAACTGCATGAGAAATCCCATATTTTTACCCTGGGGGTTTCACCTATGTCACTTAGACATGGTCAGCCAGTGCTGATCAGGATTCTCTAGCAGGCAGTTTGCTAGTAACTATTTGGTCACAGACCACTGCAGCTGCTCACCTCCTTGAAGATATATATGTCAGTGACCCTGTGGTGCATCTGTTCATTTTGTGAAGATTGGGGAAAGATGAGCGAATGCTGCCAGCCTAGTCAAATATAATTAGATACATAATTCTATCATTTGTATAAATAAATGTAAAATACAGGCTTGTGTTCTTAAATGAGAAGAACTTCAGGATTGTTGCAGTACTGTCATCTGCTGTAAGGAAAACCATGCCAAGCATTTCAAATGTTCTTTGAAGTTACAATTCTCCAAAAAGGGGTGCCGAAGTGTATGGCTGAACAAGTTCTATTGTCTTAACTTAAAGAATAATTGTTAGAGTATATGTGTAAAATGTCTCTTATTATCGTTTCCTGAGCAGGTATTGGCTTGCTAAATAATGCAGTTTGTGGCCTGGGAACTCCAGACTGTGTCAAAATGATGTAATTTGGGAGGGCCTTAGCAGAGCTGTTTTGTTAATGTTTTAAAAACCATTGTTCAGTGAGAGACTAAAAGCATTTGTCTTGGACTATCAACCCCAGTACTGCTAATGCTCTTTATGTATGTATGGATTATAGTACTGTGTTTTCTGTTAAGAATAGCTAAAGATTAGAAAATTAGTGTTTTTCTTTGACATCAGACCTGTCCTACTGTATTTTAAGTTTCTGTATGATCTCTGAACTCTTAAATATCTCTGGTGTAGTAGTATTGTTTTGTGTTTTAATTATTTATTATTAAACATTTTGAAACCTTTACCTGTGGCTGGTTTGTGTAGAGAGAGGCTCTAGAGTACATTGCATATTTATAGAGGTTATTGTTGTAGGCCACTCTAAGCCTTAGACTGAATAGTCACATTACCAGTTGGATAACATTGCACAGTAATAATTGGACACCCTTTCAAGGGCCTTTGGGTAGCTGATGATTATTAAGCTGGTGGTGGCAGAAATTACTACCGTATAGTCTGGGTAAAGGTGCACATCTGGCGAATCAAAGTGTGGGTGTGTCGGCTACCTGGGCAGGGACATGAAGCACTGGTTGGATAGAGAGGGTACTGGAGGTTAGCTTGCCATCTAGCTGAGATCTGGATCCTATAACTGTGCCAGTGGAGTCTTACTGGGGACTTGGAGAGCAAGGGAGCAACCAGCCCCAGACTGTGATCTGTGTGCACTTAAGGGAAATTGTACTTTACTGTGTGTATTTGTTATCCTTTTCTGTTCTGTGAGACTGACCTCCCTGGTGTTAGTGGTGTGGATTGAGGCTCCTTGATTGCTGGGCCAGGGCATAGTCGTCGCACATGTTCTGCCATCATGGCATTGACATGAACAATCTACTGCCATATCCGCGTCCTATAGGCCATATCTCCCAGTCCCCTTTCCAAGGAGAAAAAGCACCATGTTGCCAAAACCCATAGACTATGACTTAATTTTTGACATCAGTGAAGGGGGATATCCCTTGATTGATGCACCCCCAACAAAAGAGGCAAATGACCCATTTTGTTAAAAAAAAACTTTTTGAAATGCTAAAACTGCTGTTCAAGGACCTATCCTTTGATACACCTATACACATTTCTCACAGCATTTCATTTTCATGTATTGTTAGTCATGTGCACCTCTGAAATGGCTTGACAAATTGGCCTATGCCATCAGTACACTTCTAGCTTATGCATACAGATAAAAAGTGTAAAAGCCTTTGCTTCACACTGCTATTAAATACATTCCAGCATAACAATTTTACATAGAAGTAGTATACACCCAGGGCACATTTTTAAGAATGTAGTTAAAGGGCAGACATTGAGAGTGTCTAGATTAACAGCAAATTAAGAAGATTTTGAGCAAGAAGTGGTAGACCTCAAGCAAAGATTTAGAGAGAGAGGTTATGCAAAAGAATGTGATGTTTTGGTAGAAGGCGTCTAAGGGACACAGTCGGTCAACCATATTTTGCAAGAAGGGTGGAAGATGATGTAGTTAGTCGACAAGGAAAAAGAAAGGTAGTAAGAGTTCCCGCACAATATTCCAGTAACATGTCCATTGTGACACAAATAATTACAAATGCTTTAGCCAAGCATGTTAAGAATACAGACTCAGGACATGCATTTAGGTTCCAAGCAATAGAAAAGATGGAGGAAAATGAGTGTGTGGGAGACACCACTATTAATACAGAAACATCAGAGGCATGCTGGATTATCAGGCTAAGGGCTGATAGAGGCTCTGGCCTTAATGAGAGAATTCCCCTAAAACCAATACTTGGAAACAGACCTTTGGCCAAGTAGTATAATTGTTTTATGGTTATTTTTGTGTATAAATTTTAATGGTTATTCAAGGCTTTTGACATTATATGTACACTAATTTAATATATCATGTATTTTGATGAATTATTAGTTTAGTATGAAATAGCAGTTAGTATATATGCAAGTAGTATCAAAGTCAGTAAGTAGTGGATGTTTTAGATGTAATGAGTATAATTAGTTAGCATTGTAAGATGCCAATTAAGTAATTTGAGTTATTGAGTTACCTATATAGGATGGGCTTGCAAGTTCATATTTTATGTAAAGGTTTGAGGAAGTAGTATGTGAAGCACTACGCAAGCGCTTACCGACAATAAAAGCTTGTTTTTATCATATGTTGCGTTTCTTCAGCCACAGGTTTGGATTGTTGATATACTTTGTGACAATATTTTTCGCTTTTGGAATGTCTTACAACCCATTAATACCAACCCTAACCTTAAAGAACTTTGCATATCCTTGTTTGTGCCATAAGAGCAACTCACCTTTGCTCCCCCCTCCAAATTAAAAGCATTTGCTTGTTTGTGCCATCCATGCTGGTGTTCAGTTGTTGTAAAATGCAAATCTTATTATTGTCAGTTAATATCCTCACACATTTTAAGGCCAATGATATAGCCTGGCTGAAAGACTACATGTCTCTGAGCACCGGGCAGATAATGAGTGACCAGGAAACACAGAAAGGTAAGGCAGAGCTGTAAATATGCAAGCAATAATCATAACAGGTTGTGTGATCACTAAGTGCACTATGTTGAAAAATACGTGTGAAAATAACAGTTCTATGGTTTGATATCCATGTACATTCTGTAGTTGGTTGTGTGAAGAATGACGTCAGTTCTTTGGTGCAAAGCCTTTTGCGTGGCAGAGGGATAAGGCACCATCCTGTCTTCTGAAGGTGCATTGGAGTGAGAGTTGAAATCAACCCTATGTAGACATTTTGTGTACTAACATTTTCTACTGTGTATGTCCTAGATTGCTTTGCCTCATTTGAAATATTTTTCCATTTATTTCTTTTATACTAAATATTAAAAACCTGACAGATGGCAGTTTGCCAACAAATGAGGTTGGATGTTAATGAAATGGAGCCTGGAACTGTGCACTGCTTGCTTGCATTTCCATACCTGATGGACCTTGTACAGGTGATTAGCATGCTGTAATGTTTAAGTGGTGTCCATGGGGGTGCGTGCCTTACCGTATGTAAATTTTCCGACATCTGTGTGCATTGCGCCACAATGTGGACATGGTTATAAACAATTGGGTAAGCTTTACTGAATCCCCCCTGCACGAGTTTTTTCTATAATTAGCAATAGCAGATTTCAGAAGCCTTTTGGTTTATTCTCCGTTTCTCTTTCTGAAGCAGAGAATGTGGATATTCTAGTTTGTCTTCTGGTAACAAGGTAATTGTCATCTCTTCCCAGAACTCTGTATAGGATGGGGTGAATTACTGTCTCTGCTTACCAAGTGTTAATGTGTCTGCATATATAAAAAATATATGTAATACATACTTGCAGTCTTCAAACTGGCATTATACCTTATGTAAAATGAGGTACTGTTCTGAAGGATGAGGGTATCCACACTGAAAGTGCAAGTAAAATATTGGTGAGCTGTCATTTATTGTAGCGCCAAATGCACGTTATAGTTTTGGGGAATGTTGCACCTATGTTTTATATTAAAGCCATTCGTTTTGCAGTTTTACACACCAGGGTGATATTAAGACAACGCTCTGGATAATGGAATAAGAGTGAAAATAGTGTAAAAGCTGCAGAAGGCAAGTAATCATTTTATGTCAACAATCCTGTATCAAGTTACTCATGTTTGGAACTGTTTTCTTCACTTTTGGTAGTCTGCCCACACTGAGCCATACGCTGGTTGTTCATTAACCTTGCATCTGGATAAGTAACAAATTAATGTGAGACTCTGGATGGGAATGAGAGGAACAAGTTAGTGCAACAGACCTGCCAGTATTGTGCAATCAAGTCTTGTTTAATTGGTGTTTTTTATGTACTGGGTAAGATCTGAATTTGCACAGTTTCTGGGCAGAGGTGTAACTAGTACTTAGCTTGTAGAAAATCTAGATGACTTTACTAACACCAATTCCAGAAATGTGTTGAAGCTTCCTGTTTGTGTCTGCATGTGGGGGTTGGGTAACCAAAAAAACACTAGACCAAAGGGCATTATTTTTTACACTCTTGATTTCTGTGACA
Organism: Protopterus annectens; assembly: GCF_019279795.1. Lineage (NCBI taxonomy): Eukaryota > Metazoa > Chordata > Ceratodontiformes > Protopteridae > Protopterus > Protopterus annectens. The sequence goes on along the minus strand of NC_056743.1, from coordinate 1,236,412,801 downwards.
GACTACCACCACAGTAACATTTTTTGTGATACAGAATTTGTTATATTCATTTTAAGCAGAAGTCCCATATGTGATTTTACACCCTGAATGATGCTGAATCAGTAGTAGTTGCTACTAGTGTGCTGCTAACATGCCAATTTATTGTTTTCCTAGTCTTGACTGAATTTACCAATACAGAGCAAATGTCACCCAAGGTTGCCCTGCTTTAACAGATCATTGTATTTTTTTCTGGTCAGCTGACTGTATTGATTTTAAAATGACAAGCTACTCTAGGTTACCAAGATTAATTTGGTTTAACAAGATAGGTGACCCAGTACTTCACACTCTATTATTAGCCATGCCCTGGATACTAAGGTGGTTAAATGCAGTATCCTTCTATAACTTTAGTAGTCAAATCAACAAACATTTTTTAAGCAATGCCCAGAGCTTGCGCAGACATGGGGAGAATATGCAGATGCCACCCAGAAAATGACCGTATATCAGGACTGCACTCCAGACCATGGAAATGCAGTGGATACAACTGTTGCCCAAGGTCTTTCCATTTAGATGCATGTGGTTTACTTATCAGACTTTTCTAACAGAAGTAAACGGAGCAATATTAAATTTTTGTAACTACGTTTGTGTCCCACCTAAAATTGGTGCTGACAGAAATTGCAGTTACAAAGTCACATTGCACATTGCTACTAGCTGTGTATTGTCAGAAAATGTATTAAGTACCACTGTTTAAAATATGACCATAAATTTTGATGTCTTTGCTTCTGACCAAGATAAAATGTTGACAGTTGTGCAACGTGCATGATTAAACCTGTCCCCCTTTGCAAATGGTAAATGTAAAAGGCAGACAGTAATCCAGTTCACAAACTTGAAAGCAGTCGACAGTTTTTACTAATGACATCCAGGTAAGAGATGTATATTTGCCAGATTTATCTGTACAGCAGCAGTAATGTGTAGAAAATAAAAGTTGAACATAATCTTGTACTGTCTTTTCCTCTAAAGCAAAAGTGCCATAAAGTGAGATGAATTAAGGTAGTGTCACTGTAAGCAAATAAGGTCACTTAGTTGCTGCAAGAAATAGACTGCCAGGGGGGGAAATCCCATGCCATTACTCCTGATTGGGCTGTCTTTTGACTTGAAAATGACCATATATTTTATTTTAAAACCTGAGTGTAACAGAGGCGATAAAAATAAAAACACAAAAATTCATGAATAACATTGGTGTCTTGACGCTTTTTGGAGTGTCAGACTTGCACATACACTATCAGTAACTGAGTCATTCTCACCGACTTGTTTTAAAAACCTGTTTCTACTGTTGTAGACACACCTAAGCTGTATCTACAGCTAGTGAGTATGAAGGGAGTGATGTGCGTGCGCATGTCTTGTTTATTATTACCTTAACTCCGACTGTAGAGTTTACCTGCTTGAATCCCACATTGTGAGCACTGGAATATCGAAAATCAACACTACCAACTGTCCAACCTTGTCCTCTTCTTGGCCTACGGTAACGCTTGGTGGTGGTCGTGTTTCACTGTTGCAGTCATCACACTTGGGTTATCTGCCTGCAGGTAGCCCTCAGTCGGCCCGAATGCAAGAGTCTTGAGATTTCTGTGTCTGGCACTGTTGCCTCTTCCATGACGTCGGGGGTATAAAACATGTAGCCGACGCCATTACATCAGCTTTTCTTGCTGTGTGGGAGCCCATAGCAGAAGCAGTTTGCAAGTGCCGGTCGGCCACTACCTGAAACTTTTTTTTTTGTTTTTTGATTTACAAGCCTGAAGCCTTCTAAAACTAAGTACTCCATTGGGGATTCCTTTTTCTTGCTGTAACAGATGTCAGAAAAAGTTAACAATTGTCTTGCCTGTGGAAAGCAAATACCTCTGAGATTTTCATTCTTACTGCATCATCTGTTTAGGCCCAGACCACGACGTCCCTTGCTGTCAGTTTTGTGCCTTGTTTAACTCCCGAACTATTCGTCGTCTGCCTGTCTTTGTTGCTAAGTTCTTTCGCTCTCATTCTCCGTATTCTGAAATGGCTTCAGTAAGCCATCAGACTACCGATTTTTCCAAAAAAAATCTTAAGGATAAAGACGGACCACATAAGTCCAAAACTGCTGACGATGCTTCCATTAAGCTAGTCGCCAGTCCACCGGTACTTAATGAGGTGACTTTACAGCCCCTCGTTACCCACTTCTGCAGATTCGCAGGCCTCTGCCGAGACCCATTTGTAGTCCAGTATGCTGCAAGATGCTTCTTCGATTATTGAACCTGCGGATGTCTCTAGCTTGGATGGGTCAGAAGCTGCTGTGCAGGCCACAGGCTTCTGAGGGTGTATTCCAACCTTCCGATGTTCGTATTAAACAGGCTACTTTGTTTCAGACAAAAACAACCAAGTTTCTCAGGCCCAGAGTTCGCACTATGCCTGGAAAACTGACTACCAAAGCGCATGCTCGAGCACCCATGCCACAGAAACAAATGCTTAGAATGCCTGAAGACCTTATAACTCTAATTAGAGGAAGCCAGCCTTCCCCCCTCTAAAAGACAAAGAATTGATTTCTCTTCTGATTCTACAGACCATGAGTTCGATTACTGTGATCAGTCTGATTACCAGGACATACCCTTATTTACCTATGAGGATTCAGATGCAGAGGATTCCATTCCCTCTGCCTCCCCCTTCAGAGGACTTTTCTTTTAGTGAAACTTTGCATACCTTAAGAGAGCATTTCTGCTGGGAATGCCAGGACTACCCACAGTCCAAAGAGACTTTCCTCAGCACAGGCCTCTAGCTATACCCCCTGTCCTGGATATTGTAGATGATTTCATGGAATCCAGTCTTACTCCTGATACTTTGCCACCTGCTCCTAGAAAGCCTGACTGGTACTACAGGGTACCAGACTCTCTCAAATTTCTCCTTTAAGAATCCCACTCTGGATCCAGAGACCATTTCCCAGGGACCTAAAGGTATTTAGGCTACTACAGCCAAAAATCTTACCCCTTTGGACAGGGATTAGAGGGCTTTAGACAGATGGGGCAAGAAGGTATATACCTCTGCAACTCTTGCTATCAGGGCTTTAAATTGCCAGTTTCACATGAAGTACCAGCAGCATATTATGGAACTAATTAAACAAAAAATGGTGTTCCTTCCAGATTTTGCAGAGAGATTTACAAGTGTTAATGCATTCTGCAAACCAAGTCAATAAACATACTTTGCAGTGTGGTTTTGATGCCTTAGAAGCATCTTGCAGGGCTGCTGTCACTGGGGTCTGTTCTGAGAAGGCATGCCTGGCTGAAGTAACAAATCTTGCCAGACCATGTCAAAGCAAAATTACTAGATGCTCCATTAAACCAGGAATGTTTGGCACAAAAGCAGAAGAGGTTCTTAAAAAGATGGAGGAAAAAGCTAAATCTATGCAAACTGTTAAAGATTTCTTACAGGTACAGCCACCTAGATTCAGTAGGCATTGGCCTTTAAAAAAACTGGTCCTTTCCAGTCCCTACCAGGTCTTCTCAGCCCAAACCCAGGGACCAACAGACCACCAAAGCTTCAGTCTCAGGGTACGCAGCGATCTAAACAATGGAGTGCTGCCCCCTCAAAAATAGGGAGTGATAAGCCACCCCCTTATGGAAAAAATTCACAATGACTTGTCTATCATCCTTCCCAGCCATGCCCAAGTACTTGCACCCCTAGGAGGAACACTCGCTCTGCATGCAAAAAACTGGATGTCCATTAACCAGGACTGATGGGTCCTAAACATGGTATCCCAGGGATACAGATTCTACTTCCACTCACTGCCCAACCGCAAGTGGGTTGCCAGACCTTCCTCCAAACCTGTGGGCAGAGGCTCAAAAGCAAGTACTTTCTCTTCTCAGTATCAGTGCTATTCAGCCTGTTCCAATAGAGCAAAGATTACAGGGTTTCTACTCCAGACTGTTCCTGGTGCCCAGAAAAGAGGACTCTTGGTGCCCTGTCCTGGACCTGTCCATTCTCAACGCCTTTCTGATTGTCCCAAAATTCAAAATGCTTACACTAAAATAGCTGCTTCCTATGCTAGCCAAGGACTCCTGGCTAGTCACCCTAGACCTAAAAAGCTTATCTGCACATCCCCATAAGGGAATATTGCAGGAAATATCTACGTTTCAGGGAAGGCTGTATGCACTATCAGATGTTCTTTGTGTTTCAGTGTTGCAGTCATTACATTTGGGTTATCTGCTTGCAGGTAGCAATCAGTCGGCCTGATTGTCAAAGTCTTGGGTCCTGTGTCGGTTGCTGTCTCATCTTCTATGACGTCAGGTAGTCAGGGGTATAAAGCATGCAGCTGACGCCATTACAGCAGTCTTTCTTGCCGTGCAGTGCAGAAGCAGTTCAAGTGCCGGTCAGCAGACTCTTGAAATTTCCGTTTTAGAGTTTCAGATACGAAGTCTTCAACAAAGCTAAGTACCCCATTGGGGATCCTTTTTCTTGCTCTAAACCGATGTCGGCAAAAGTTAACAATTGTATTTCTTATGGAAAGCAAATACCTCAAAGATTTTCATTCGTACTACATTCCTTGCTTAGGCCCAGACCATGACATCCCTCGCTGTCTGTTTTGTGCCTTTTTCAAACCTCGAACTATTCGTCATCTGTTCATTTTCGCATCAAAATATTTTGGTACTCTGTTCAATTATCCAGAAATGGCTTTGGTACGTCACCCGACTACCGACCATTCTGAAAAACGCAAAGATAGACACAGACTGCATAGGTCCAAAGCTGCCGACGACTCTATTGTTAAGCTAGTCACCAGTTCGCCGGTACTCGAAGTGCTTTCGCAGCCCCTGATACCTGCTACTTCAGATTCGAAGGCCTCTACTGAGACCCATTTGGAGTCAGGTTTGCCACGAGATACTTCAGCAGCTTCGGACCCATCCAAGGTAGAGACATCCACAGGTTCCACAGTTGATCAGGCACCGGCTTCTGAGGGTGTATTCAGGCCTACTGACTTGCATATTAAACTGACGCCATCTTCTAATTCAAGGCCTAAAACTTAATCCACGCCTAGAAAACCGATGCCCAGACTGCATGGTCAGGCCCCTGTGCCTAAAAAAACAAATAAGAATGGCTGAAGACCTTGTTACTTTAATCAGGGGAAGCCACCCTTCTCCCTCTAAGAGACCTAGAACTGATTTTTCCTTCTGATTCTTCTGATCAGGATTCTGAAATTTGTTTTCTCTGACCAAGAGTTGCCCTTATCTGCCTATGAGGATTCTGATGCAGTGGACTCCATTCCCTGTGCTTCCCCTCCAGAAGATTTCTCTTTTGGTGAAACTTTGCATACTCTTAGGGAGCATTTCCAGTGGGAAAACCAGGATTTCTCAGACTCCAAAAAGAGGCTTAGGGAATTCTTACTCCTACCTCAACACAGGCCTTTAGCTATCCCTCCTGTACTGGACATTGTAGATGATGCCTTCTTAGAATCTAGCCTGGCCCCTGACACTTCACCTCCAGCTCCCAGAAAACCTGACTGGTATTAGAGTACGTGACTCTCACAAGTTCCTCTTTAAGAATCCTACTGCGGATCCTGAGACCATTTCACAGGGACCCAAAGGCTACTACTGCCAAAAACCCTACCCCCTCTGATAGAGATTCCAGGGCCCTGGACAGATGGGACAAGAAGGTATACACTTCTGCTACTTTGACCATTAGGGCCTTAAACTGCCAGTTTAATATGTTAAAGTATCAGCAGCATATTCTTGGATTGCTTAAACAGAAAATGATGATTCCTGACTGTGCAGAAAATAAAGAATTACAAGATTTAATGCATTCTGCTGAACAAGTTTGAAAACATACTTTGCAATGTGGTTTTGATTCATTAGAGGCATCTTGCAGGGCTGCTGTCACTGGGTCTGTACTTTAGAAGGCATGCTTGGCTTAAAGAGCAAATTTTGCCAGCTCATGTTAAAGCTAAACTACTGGATGCTCCCTTCAACCAAGACAGCCTGTTTGGCAACAAAGCAGAATAATTCCTTAAAAAGATGGAGGAAAAAGCTAAATCTATACAAACTTGAATATTTCCTACAAGTACAGCCTCCCAGATTTAGTAGGCACTGGCCTTCTAAGAATTGGTCCTTTCCTGCCTCTTCCAGGCCTTCAGTCCAAACCCAGGACCAGCTGACCACCCAGGCTTCAGTCTCAAGGTTCTCACAGGCCTAAGCAGTGGGGGGGCTCCCACTTCCAAAGCTGGAAGTAGTAAGACACCCCCTTATGGTTAACTGTCACAATGACTTAACTTTAAACCTTCCAAGCCCTGCTCAACTGACTGTTCCTTTAAGGGGAAAGATCATCCTGCATGCAAAAATCTGGGAGCTCATTACCCAAGACAAATGGGTTTTAAATGTAGTTTCCCAAGGATACAGATTCCACTTCCACTCCTTACCAACCCCAAATGGTTGGCCAGACCTACCCCCAAATCAGTGGGCAGAGGCTCAAAAGCAGGTTCTCTCTCTAAGTATCCGGGCTATTTAACCTGTCCCACATGAGGAATGGGGGCAAAGTTTTTACTCAAGACTCTTCCTGGTACCCAGAAAAGAGAATTCCTGGCGTCCTATCCTGGACCTGTCTATCCTAAACACCTTTTTGGTAATCTCAAAATTCAAAATGTTAATGTTTCATCAGCTACTTCCCATGCTAGGCAAAAATGACTGGTTGGCAACACTGGATTTTAAGGAAGCCTACCTGCGCATCCCAATAAGGGAACCTTGCAGAAAATACCTACGCTTCAGAGCAGGCAGGCTACATGCACTATCGGTTCTCTGCACTGCCCTTTGGCTTATCTACTGCGCTCTGGGTATTCACAAAGTGCCTAGCTCCAGTCATTGCGTTCTGCAGGCAAAGAAATATTCAGATATACCCATACCTGGACGATTGTCTAATTCGGGCAGAAAGCCAGGACATGCTATTAAGTCTGGCATTTGTAAAGAAATCACTAACTTCTCTGGGGTACACCATAAGCGAAAAGAAATCACATCTAGTACCCTGCCAATAAATTGTATTCTTGGGAGCAAGCTTGAATACAACTTCCCAGATGGCGTACCTCACGCCAGAGAAGTTTGACAGCCTACTTCAAACTACGGTCCATAAAGACCCAGCTATCTGCAAGGAAAATACTGCAAGCCCTGGGGTTCATGGCCTCTTGCATTCTACTAATTCCATATGCAAGACTGCATATAAGGAAACTACAATGGTATCAACCTTCTCAGGCCTTAGAATCAGTGATTCCTATCATCCCTTGTCTAAAGACAGTTCCTTTGGTGGGCAGAGGCCTGCCACCACCACAAGGGACTGCCATTCACTCTACCCCCTGCCGCCCAAACCCTAACAGATGCATCAGACTGTGCATGGGGGGCTCACTTATTAGGGCAGTGCATTCAGGGCAAATGGAACCAGAGTCAAATGCACATGCATATCAATCAAAAAGAAATGTTAGCTGTCCAGAATGCTCTGGCAGCCTTCAAGGACCACATTCTTCCAGGACAATTCTAGGTAAAGATGGACAACACTACTGTTATGTGGTACATAAACAAGCAGGGGGAACCCACTCATATCCTCTCTGCAGACTAGCCATGGCTCTGTGGAACACAGCCTTGAGCTACCAAGTGCATCTACAAGCTCAGTTCCTGCCAGGCAAGCTCAATACACTGGCAGATGACCTAAGCAGAAATCTCATGGACCAACACGAGTGGAAACTGGAACCAAAGATATTCAACATTTTGAGAAACAAATGGGGGAGCCCAGAGATAGACCTCTTTGCCTCCCCTCAATTACAAATTGTCCAAATTCTGCACAAGGACTCCCCCACAGACAAGCTTGAAAGTGGATGCCCTGTCCTTCACCTGGGAAAACCTGTCAGTTTATGCCTTTCCCCCTCTGCCTCTCAAGTTCTACTAAAGATCAAGACAAACCAAGGACAATACTCGCACCAGACTGCCATGCCAACACTGGGTACCCCCTCTTGTGCAGTGTCACTGCTGGAACCATGGCACTTGCCTCAGACCCCTTCCCTGCCTTCCCAACGGGAGGGCCAGATTCTGCACTCCCAGCTTCAAACCCTGAACCTTGCAGCCTGGCTAATTACCTGAGCTCTCCGTTACCATCCCTCAGTAAGCAAGTGATGGATGTTATTCTGGAGGCAAGGAGGCCTAGTACTAGAAAATCCTATGCTGAAAAATGGAAAAGATTCTGTTCCTAGAAGCAAACTCGGGGGATGGGCACAACAGTGCCCAATTTAATGCACATTCTGCAATACTTGACTGAAATGCTTCACGAGGGCCTTTCCTTTTCTTCCATTAAAATTCATGCTTCGGCCATCTCAGCACATTATAATACAGAGCCACACCCGCTTCTCTCATCCACTGCTGAAACAATTCCTCAGAGGGTCCAAAAACTTAAGACCACCCAGGAGAGCCCATACTCCAGCCTGGGACCTTAACTTTGTATTGGAAAAGCTCACTCTTCCTCCCTTTGAGCCAGCTGCAAATGCAGTTTTTAAAATTCCTTTCTTGGAAAACAGCCTTCCTTCTGGCCATCACTTCAGCAAGAAGGGTGTCTGAATTACAGGCCCTCATGGCAGTGGAGCCTTTCATCATCTTTCATGCAGACAGTGTCCCTCAGGACCAATCCTTCCTTTATGCCAAAGGGTGGTATCCAGTGTGGCCCTTAATCAGTCCATTCATTTGCCAACCTTCTTTTCTAATCCACAGAACAAAGGGGAACGATGTTCGAGTGTATTCACTCTTGCAGTCCGGGTTACCCACCCGCCATCCCCCTTTTCTAGAACTTCTTTCCTTCACTATATTTTAAAGCCTTTGTGGTATATTTGCTTTTAGATGAAGGTAAAGTTTATGTTGCTAAAAGTGCATTTACATATATTGCTTATTTATTTATATATCTTTATATATATATATATATATATATATATATATATATATATATCTTTATATATATATATATCTCTTTATATATGTCTCTCTCTCTGTCTCTCTCTCTGTCTCTCTCTCTCTGTCTCTCTGTCTCTCTCTCTCTCTCTCTCTCTCTCTGTCTCTCTCTCTCTCTCTCTCTCTCTCTCTCTCTCTCTCTCTCTCTCTCTCTCTCTCTCTCTCTCTCTCTCTGTCTCTCTCTGTCTCTCTCTCTCTCTCTCTCTCTCTCTGTCTCTCTCTCTCTGTCTCTCTGTCTCTCTCTCTGTCTCTCTCTCTCTGTCTCTCTCTCTCTCTCTCTGTCTCTCTCTCTCTCTCTCTCTCTCTCTCTGTCTCTCTCTCTCTCTGTCTCTCTCTCTCTCTCTCTGTCTCTCTCTCTCTCTGTCTCTCTCTCTGTCTCTCTCTCTCTCTCTCTGTCTCTCTCTCTCTCTCTGTCTCTCTCTCTCTCTCTGTCTCTGTCTCTGTCTCTCTCTGTCTCTGTCTCTCTCTGTCTCTCTCTCTCTCTCTCTGTCTCTCTCTCTCTCTCTCTCTCTGTCTCTCTCTGTCTCTCTGTCTCTGTCTCTCTCTGTCTCTCTCTGTCTCTCTCTCTCTCTCTGTCTCTCTCTCTCTCTCTCTCTCTCTGTGTCTCTCTCTCTCTCTCTCTGTCTCTCTCTATGTATATATCTTGTATATAAATATTGCCTCCCCATTTTGGTGGCACCTAACATCTGGGGCAAGAAAAATGTAATAAAATGGCGTCTGCTGCATGTTTTATACCCCTGATGTCATGGAAGAAGAGACAGCAACCGACGTAGGACCCAAGACTTTGTTCAGGCCGACTGAGGGCAACCTGCCAGCAGATTACCCCAAATGTAATCACTGCAACAGTGAATACACTCTAACATCTACATTTATGGTAAGTGTATACAACTGTACTTTGTGGTACATAAGCAGGGGGGAACTCGTTCCTACCCACTATGCAGGTTAGCTATGGCCCTGTGGAACACAGCCTTAAGCAACCAAGTGCACCTGCAAGCTCAATTCCTGCCAGGCAAACAGAATTCACTTGCAGACTTGAGCAGAAATCTGCTGGACCCTCACAAATGGAAACTGGAACCCAACTCACTCAAACTTGTAACCCACAGGTGGGGGACACCAGAGGTGGACCTCTTTCTCCCAAAACCATCAATTGAGCAAATTTTGTACCAGAAATCCCCACAGCCAAGCATGGACAGTTGATTCCCTATCCTTTACATGGGAAAACCTCTCAGTTTATGCCTTTCCCCCTCTGCCCTTCCTCTCAAAAGTACAACTCAAGATCGATCAAAGGACAAACCAAGGACAATCCTTATTGCACTGGACTGGTC